>NC_091195.1:12154182-12194182 GCF_040958095.1 Procambarus clarkii | reverse complement strand
AGACTGGTGCTAGTTCAGGAGGAAGACTGGTGCTAGTTCAGAAGGAAGACTGTTGCTAGTTCAGGAGGAAGACTGGTGCTAGTTCAGAAGGAAGACTGTTGCTAGTTCAGAAGGAAGACTAGTGCTAGTTCAGAAGGAAGACTGTTGCTAGTTCAGAAGGAAGACTGTTGCTAGTTCAGAAGGAAGACTGTTGCTAGTTCAGAAGGAAGACTGTTGCTAGTTCAGAAGGAAGACTGTTGCTAGTTCAGAAGGAAGACTGTTGCTAGTTCAGAAGGAAGACTGTTGCTAGTTCAGGAGGAAGACTGTTGCTAGTTCAGAAGGAAGACTGTTGCTAGTTCAGGAGGAAGACTGTTGCTAGTTCAGAAGGAAGACTGTTGCTAGTTCAGAAGGAAGTCTGGTGCTAGTTCAGAAGGAAGACTGTTGCTAGTTCAGAAGGAAGACTGTTGCTAGTTCAGAAGGAAGACTGTTGCTAGTTCAGATGGAAGACTGTTGCTAGTTCAGAAGGAAGACTGTTGCTAGTTCAGAAGGAAGACTGTTGCTAGTTCAGAAGGAAGACTGTTGCTAGTTCAGGAGGAAGACTGTTGCTAGTTCAGAAGGAAGACTGTTGCTAGTTCAGGAGGAAGACTGTTGCTAGTTCAGAAGGAAGTCTGGTGCTAGTTCAGAAGGAAGACTGTTGCTAGTTCAGAAGGAAGACTGTTGCTAGTTCAGAAGGAAGACTGTTGCTAGTTCAGAAGGAAGACTGTTGCTAGTTCAGAAGGAAGACTGTTGCTAGTTCAGAAGGAAGACTGGTGCTAGTTCAGAAGGAAGACTGTTGCTAGTTCAGATGGAAGACTGTCGCTAGTTCAGGAGGAAGTCTGTTGCTAGTTCAGAAGGAAGACTGTTGCTAGTTCAGAAGGAAGACTGTTGCTAGTTCAGAAGGAAGACTGTTGCTAGTTCAGAAGGAAGACTGTTGCTAGTTCAGAAGGAAGACTGTTGCTAGTTCAGAAGGAAGACTGGTGCTAGTTCAGAAGGAAGACAGGTTATTCAAGTTACTTGAAAGACTGGAAGTTTCAGTTTAGTACATAAATATATTGAATAAAGGTAAGAGTATTCTGGGATATATTTCTAGATGTTGTAGCACCAATATATCTAATAGAATTGTTCACCTTGCTCCTGCCCTTGTTGAGCCCCAGTTGGATTATACTGTTCATTGTTGGTCTCTGTATTACAGAATGAACATAAGTTCACTTGGTCTTGTTCAGAGAATAATAACAATCAATAACAGGACTTAGAAACCTCCTTTATGAAGAGAGATTAAGAAAAACTAAATTCACATTGTCTTATTCGTCCTTTATGTGCCTCTAGGCGGCCCCTTTATGTGCCTCTAGGCGGCCCTTTATGTGCCTCTATGCGGCACTTTATGTGCCCCTAGGCGGCCCCTTTATGTGCCTCTAGGCGGCCCTTTATGTGCTTCTAGGCGGCCCTTTATGTGCCTCTAAGCGGCCCTTTATGTGCCTCTAGGCGGCCCTTTATGTGCCTCTAGGCGGCCCTTTATGTGCCTCTAGGCGGCTCCTTTATGTGCCTCTAGGCGGCCCTTTATGTGCCTCTATGCGGCCCTTTATGTGCCTCTAGGCGGCCCTTTATGTGCCTCTAGGCGTCCAAGTGCTTCCAGGCGGCCCCTTTATGTGCCTCTAGGCGGCCCCTTTATGTACCTCTAGGCGGCCCCTTTATGTGCCTCTAGGCGGCCCTTTATGCGCCTCTAAGCGGCCCTTTATGTGCCTCTAAGCGGCCCTTTATGTGCCTCTAGGCGGCCCTTTATGTGCCTCTAGGCGGCCCTTTATGTGCCTCTAAGCGGCCTCTTTATGCGCCTCTAGGCGGACCTTTATGTGCCTCTAGGCGGCCCCTTATGTGACTCTATTGGGTCCCTTTATGTGCCTCTACGCGGCAAGCAATGTAAAAAGCTCTGTACCACAAGGTACAGTCCTTGTACCGCTACTGTTCCTTATTCTCATATCTGATATAGTAAAAATACACGTCACAGCTTCGTGTCGTCCTTTGCAGATGACACAAAAATCAGCATGAAAATTACCTCTGATGAAGACATTGAAAAACTACAAGCAGATGTCAACAAAGTTTTCGATTGGGCAGCAGAAAATAACATGATGTTTAACAGTGATAAATTTCAGGTACTCAGGTACGGCGGATCTGAAACATAATACAGGGTACAAAACACAATCGAATCTTCCCACAGTAGAAAAACAGCATGTCATGGATTTGGGAATAATGATGTCCGACGATTTAACGTTTAGGGAGCATAACCAAGAAAATATCGCGCCAGCCAGAAAATTGATCAGATGGATTACAAGAACTTTCAAATCCAGGGATCCCATCACAATGGTTGTACTCTTCAAGTCACTTGTGCTGTCCCGTCTCGAGTACTGTTCAGTACTCACTTCCTCCTTCAGAGCAGGAGAGATTGCTGAAATAGAGGGAATACAGAGAACATATACGTCACGCATAGACGAGATAAAACACCTAAATTATTGGGATCGTCTCAAAGCTCTCAAAATGTATTCTCTAGAAAGGAGACGAGAGAGATACCAAATAATATCCACATGGAAAATACTGGAGGGTCAGGTCCCAAATCTACACAGTAAAATAACAACGTACTGGAGTGAATGACATGGAAGAAAATAGAAGATTGAACCAGTGAAAAGCAGACGTTCCATAGGCACAGTCAGAGAACACTGTATATACATCAGAGGTCCACGGTTGTTCAACGTCCTCCCAGCGACTATAAGAAATATTGCCGGAACAACCGTGGACATTTTCAAGAGAAAACTGGACGGTTTTCTAAGAGAAGTTCCGGATCAGTCGGGCTGTGGTGGGTATGTGGGCCTGCGGGCCGCTCCAAGCAACAGCCTGGTGGACCAAACTCTCACAAGTCGAGCCTGGCCTCGGGCCGGGCTTGGGGAGTATAAGAACTCCCAGAACCCCATCAACCAGGTAACCAGGTATCAACCAGGCCCTTTTTGTGTCTTTACGCGGCCCTTCATGCACCTCTAGGCGGCCCTTTATGTGCCTCTAGGCGGCTCCTTTATGCACCTCTAGGCTGCCCTTTTATGTACCTTTAGGCAGCCCTTTATGTACCTCTAGGCTGCCCCTTTATGTACCTCTAGGCGGGCCTTTTATGTACCTCTAGGCTGCCCCCTTATGTACCTCTAGGCGGCCCTTTTATGTACCTCTAGGAGGCCCTTTATGTACCTCTAGGCGGCCCTTTATGTACCTCTAGGCGGCTCCTTTAAGTGACTCATGGCCGCCCTTTTATGTTCCTCTAGGCGGCCCTTTTTGTGCCTCTAGGCGGCCCTTTATGAACCTCTCTAGGCGGCCCTTTATGTACCTCTAGGCGACTTCTTTATGTGCCTCTAGGCGACTCTTTATGTGCCTCTAGGCGGCCCTTTATGTACCTTTAGGCGGCCCTTTGTGTTCCTCTAGGCGGCCCCTTTATGTGCCTCTAGGCAGCTCCTTTATGTGCCTCTAGGCGGCCCCTTTATGTACCTCTAGGCGGCCCCTTTATGTGCCTCTAGGCGGCCCTTTATGTGCCTCTTGGCGGACCTTTATGTACCTCTAGGCGCCCCTTTATGTGCCTCAAGGCGGCCCCTTTATGTACCTCTAGGCGGCCCTTTATGTACCTCTAGGCGGCCCCTTTATGTGCCTTAAAGCAGCCCTTTATGTCTGTAGGTGGCGCCTTTATGTACCTCTAGGCGGCCCTTTATGTACCTCTAGGCGCCTCTTTATGTACCTCTAGGCGCCTCTTTATGTACCTTTAGGCGGCCCCTTTATGTGCCTCTAGGCGGCCACTTTATGTACCTCTAGGCGGCCCTTTTATGTGCCTCTAGGTGGCCCTTTTATGTACCTCTAGGTGGTCCCTTTATGTATCTCTAGGCGGCTGCTTTATTTGCCTCTACACGGCCATTTTATGTGCTTTCAGGCGGCCCCTTTATGGGCCGCTTGGCGGCCATTTTAGAGGTTTCTAGGCAACCATTTTATGTGCCTCTAGGTGGGTCACTTATGGGCTTCTAGAGGGCCATTTCATGTCTTACAAGGGGCCCTTTCATTGGCCTAAAGGCGGCCATTTTATGTTCCTCTAGGCGGCTCTTTATGTGCCATCTTGACGGCCCCTTATGAGCCTCTAGGCGGCCCCTTTATGTGCCTCTAAGCGGCCCCTTTATGTGCCTCTAGGCGGCCCTTTATGTGCCTCTAGGCGGCCTCTTATGTGACTCTATGGGGCCCCCTTTATGTACCTCTAGGCGTCCCTTTTATGTACCTCTAGGCGGCCCTTTATGTACCTCTAGGCGGCCCTTTATGTACCTCTAGGCGGCCCTTCATGTATCCCTAGGCGGCCCCTTTATGTGCCTCTAGGCGGCCCGTTTATTTGCCTCTACACGGCCATTTTATGTACTTTCAGGTGGTAATTTATGGGCCTCTAGGCGGATTTTGTATGTCCCACTAGGCCGTCCTTTTATGAGCTTATAAGCGACCATTTTAAGGGCCTAAAGGCGGTCATTTTATGTATCTCTAGGCGGCCCTTTTTTGTGCCTCTAGGCGGCCATTTTATGCCTCTAGGCGGCCCTTTATGTGCTTCTAGGCGGCCCCTTTATGTGCCTCTAGGCGGCCCTTTATGTGCCTATAGGCGGCCCCATTATGTGCCTCTAGGCGGCCCTTTATGTGCCTCTAGGTGTCCCTTTATGTGCCTCTAGGTGTCCCTTTATGTGCCTCTAGGCGTCCAAGTGCTTCCAGGCGGCCCCTTTATGTGCCTCTAGGCGGCCCTTTATGTGCCACTAGGCGGCCCTTTATGTGCCTCAAGGCGGCCCTTTATGTGCCTCTAAGCGGCCCTTTATGTGCCTCTATGCGGCCCTTTATGTGCCTCTAGGCGTCCAAGTGCTTCCAGGCGGCCCCTTTATGTGCCTCTAGGCGGCCCTTTATGTGCCTCTAGGCGGCCCTTTATGTGCCTCTAGGCGGCCCTTTATGTGCCTCTAAGCGGCCCTTTATGTGCCTCTAGGCGGCCCTTTATGTGCCTCTAGGCGGCCCCTTTATGTGCCTCTAGGCGGCCCTTTATGTGCCTCTAAGCGGCCCTTTATGTGCCTCTAGGTGGCCCCTTTATGTGCCTCTAGGCGGCCCTTTATGTGCCTCTAAGCGGCCCTTTATGTACCTCTAGGCGGCCCTTTATGCGCCTCTAAGCGGCCCTTTATGTGCCTCTAAGCGGCCCTTTATGTGCCTCTAGGCGGCCCTTTATGTGCCTCTAGGCGGCCCTTTATGTGCCTCTAAGCGGCCTCTTTATGCGCCTCTAGGCGGACCTTTATGTGCCTCTAGGCGGCCCCTTATGTGACTCTATTGGGTCCCTTTATGTGCCTCTACGCGGCAAGCAATGTAAAAAGCTCTGTACCACAAGGTACAGTCCTTGCACCGCTACTGTTCCTTATTCTCATATCTGATATAGACAAAAATACACGTCACAGCTTCGTGTCGTCCTTTGCAGATGACACAAAAATCAGCATGAAAATTACCTCTGATGAAGACATTGAAAAACTACAAGCAGATGTCAACAAAGTTTTCGATTGGGCAGCAGAAAATAACATGATGTTTAACAGTGATAAATTTCAGGTACTCAGGTACGGCGGATCTGAAACATAATACAGGGTACAAAACACAATCGAATCTTCCCACAGTAGAAAAACAGCATGTCATGGATTTGGGAATAATGATGTCCGACGATTTAACGTTTAGGGAGCATAACCAAGAAAATATCGCGCCAGCCAGAAAATTGATCAGATGGATTACAAGAACTTTCAAATCCAGGGATCCCATCACAATGGTTGTACTCTTCAAGTCACTTGTGCTGTCCCGTCTCGAGTACTGTTCAGTACTCACTTCCTCCTTCAGAGCAGGAGAGATTGCTGAAATAGAGGGAATACAGAGAACATATACGTCACGCATAGACGAGATAAAACACCTAAATTATTGGGATCGTCTCAAAGCTCTCAAAATGTATTCTCTAGAAAGGAGACGAGAGAGATACCAAATAATATCCACATGGAAAATACTGGAGGGTCAGGTCCCAAATCTACACAGTAAAATAACAACGTACTGGAGTGAATGACATGGAAGAAAATAGAAGATTGAACCAGTGAAAAGCAGACGTTCCATAGGCACAGTCAGAGAACACTGTATATACATCAGAGGTCCACGGTTGTTCAACGTCCTCCCAGCGACTATAAGAAATATTGCCGGAACAACCGTGGACATTTTCAAGAGAAAACTGGACGGTTTTCTAAGAGAAGTTCCGGATCAGTCGGGCTGTGGTGGGTATGTGGGCCTGCGGGCCGCTCCAAGCAACAGCCTGGTGGACCAAACTCTCACAAGTCGAGCCTGGCCTCGGGCCGGGCTTGGGGAGTATAAGAACTCCCAGAACCCCATCAACCAGGTAACCAGGTATCAACCAGGCCCTTTTTGTGTCTTTACGCGGCCCTTCATGCACCTCTAGGCGGCCCTTTATGTGCCTCTAGGCGGCTCCTTTATGCACCTCTAGGCTGCCCTTTTATGTACCTTTAGGCAGCCCTTTATGTACCTCTAGGCTGCCCCTTTATGTACCTCTAGGCGGGCCTTTTATGTACCTCTAGGCTGCCCCCTTATGTACCTCTAGGCGGCCCTTTTATGTACCTCTAGGAGGCCCTTTATGTACCTCTAGGCGGCCCTTTATGTACCTCTAGGCGGCTCCTTTAAGTGACTCATGGCCGCCCTTTTATGTTCCTCTAGGCGGCCCTTTTTGTGCCTCTAGGCGGCCCTTTATGAACCTCTCTAGGCGGCCCTTTATGTACCTCTAGGCGACTTCTTTATGTGCCTCTAGGCGACTCTTTATGTGCCTCTAGGCGGCCCTTTATGTACCTTTAGGCGGCCCTTTGTGTTCCTCTAGGCGGCCCCTTTATGTGCCTCTAGGCAGCTCCTTTATGTGCCTCTAGGCGGCCCCTTTATGTACCTCTAGGCGGCCCCTTTATGTGCCTCTAGGCGGCCCTTTATGTGCCTCTTGGCGGACCTTTATGTACCTCTAGGCGCCCCTTTATGTGCCTCAAGGCGGCCCCTTTATGTACCTCTAGGCGGCCCTTTATGTACCTCTAGGCGGCCCCTTTATGTGCCTTAAAGCAGCCCTTTATGTCTGTAGGTGGCGCCTTTATGTACCTCTAGGCGGCCCTTTATGTACCTCTAGGCGCCTCTTTATGTACCTCTAGGCGCCTCTTTATGTACCTTTAGGCGGCCCCTTTATGTGCCTCTAGGCGGCCACTTTATGTACCTCTAGGCGGCCCTTTTATGTGCCTCTAGGTGGCCCTTTTATGTACCTCTAGGTGGTCCCTTTATGTATCTCTAGGCGGCTGCTTTATTTGCCTCTACACGGCCATTTTATGTGCTTTCAGGCGGCCCCTTTATGGGCCGCTTGGCGGCCATTTTAGAGGTTTCTAGGCAACCATTTTATGTGCCTCTAGGTGGGTCACTTATGGGCTTCTAGAGGGCCATTTCATGTCTTACAAGGGGCCCTTTCATTGGCCTAAAGGCGGCCATTTTATGTTCCTCTAGGCGGCTCTTTATGTGCCATCTTGACGGCCCCTTATGAGCCTCTAGGCGGCCCCTTTATGTGCCTCTAAGCGGCCCCTTTATGTGCCTCTAGGCGGCCCTTTATGCACCTCTAGGCGGCCTCTTATGTGACTCTATGGGGCCCCCTTTATGTACCTCTAGGCGTCCCTTTTATGTACCTCTAGGCGGCCCTTTATGTACCTCTTGGCGGCCCTTTATGTACCTCTAGGCGGCCCTTCATGTATCCCTAGGCGGCCCCTTTATGTGCCTCTAGGCGGCCCGTTTATTTGCCTCTACACGGCCATTTTATGTACTTTCAGGTGGTAATTTATGGGCCTCTAGGCGGATTTTGTATGTCCCACTAGGCCGTCCTTTTATGAGCTTATAAGCGACCATTTTAAGGGCCTAAAGGCGGTCATTTTATGTATCTCTAGGCGGCCCTTTTTTGTGCCTCTAGGCGGCCATTTTATGCCTCTAGGCGGCCCTTTATGTGCTTCTAGGCGGCCCCTTTATGTGCCTCTAGGCGGCCCTTTATGTGCCTATAGGCGGCCCCATTATGTGCCTCTAGGCGGCCCTTTATGTGCCTCTAGGTGTCCCTTTATGTGCCTCTAGGTGTCCCTTTATGTGCCTCTAGGCGTCCAAGTGCTTCCAGGCGGCCCCTTTATGTGCCTCTAGGCGGCCCTTTATGTGCCTCTAGGCGGCCCTTTATGTGCCTCAAGGCGGCCCTTTATGTGCCTCTAAGCGGCCCTTTATGTGCCTCTATGCGGCCCTTTATGTGCCTCTAGGCGTCCAAGTGCTTCCAGGCGGCCCCTTTATGTGCCTCTAGGCGGCCCTTTATGTGCCTCTAGGCGGCCCTTTATGTGCCTCTAGGCGGCCCTTTATGTGCCTCTAAGCGGCCCTTTATGTGCCTCTAGGCGGCCCTTTATGTGCCTCTAGGCGGCCCCTTTATGTGCCTCTAGGCGGCCCTTTATGTGCCTCTAAGCGGCCCTTTATGTGCCTCTAGGTGGCCCCTTTATGTGCCTCTAGGCGGCCCTTTATGTGCCTCTAAGCGGCCCTTTATGTACCTCTAGGCGGCCCTTTATGTGCCTCTAAGCGGCCCTTTATGTGCCTCTAAGCGGCCCCTTTATGTGCCTCTAGGCGGCCCTTTATGTGCCTCTAGGCGGCCCTTTATGTGCCTCTAAGCGGCCTCTTTATGCGCCTCTAGGCGGACCTTTATGTGCCTCTAGGCGGCCCCTTATGTGATCTCTATTGGGTCCCTTTATGTGCCTCTACGCGGCAAGCAATGTAAAAAGCTCTGTACCACAAGGTACAGTCCTTGCACCGCTACTGTTCCTTATTCTCATATCTGATATAGACAAAAATACACGTCACAGCTTCGTGTCGTCCTTTGCAGATGACACAAAAATCAGCATGAAAATTACCTCTGATGAAGACATTGAAAAACTACAAGCAGATGTCAACAAAGTTTTCGATTGGGCAGCAGAAAATAACATGATGTTTAACAGTGATAAATTTCAGGTACTCAGGTACGGCGGATCTGAAACATAATACAGGGTACAAAACACAATCGAATCTTCCCACAGTAGAAAAACAGCATGTCATGGATTTGGGAATAATGATGTCCGACGATTTAACGTTTAGGGAGCATAACCAAGAAAATATCGCGCCAGCCAGAAAATTGATCAGATGGATTACAAGAACTTTCAAATCCAGGGATCCCATCACAATGGTTGTACTCTTCAAGTCACTTGTGCTGTCCCGTCTCGAGTACTGTTCAGTACTCACTTCCTCCTTCAGAGCAGGAGAGATTGCTGAAATAGAGGGAATACAGAGAACATATACGTCACGCATAGACGAGATAAAACACCTAAATTATTGGGATCGTCTCAAAGCTCTCAAAATGTATTCTCTAGAAAGGAGACGAGAGAGATACCAAATAATATCCACATGGAAAATACTGGAGGGTCAGGTCCCAAATCTACACAGTAAAATAACAACGTACTGGAGTGAATGACATGGAAGAAAATAGAAGATTGAACCAGTGAAAAGCAGACGTTCCATAGGCACAGTCAGAGAACACTGTATATACATCAGAGGTCCACGGTTGTTCAACGTCCTCCCAGCGACTATAAGAAATATTGCCGGAACAACCGTGGACATTTTCAAGAGAAAACTGGACGGTTTTCTAAGAGAAGTTCCGGATCAGTCGGGCTGTGGTGGGTATGTGGGCCTGCGGGCCGCTCCAAGCAACAGCCTAGTGGACCAAACTCTCACAAGTCGAGCCTGGCCTCGGGCCGGGCTTGGGGAGTATAAGAACTCCCAGAACCCCATCAACCAGGTAACCAGGTATCAACCAGGCCCTTTTTGTGTCTTTACGCGGCCCTTCATGCACCTCTAGGCGGCCCTTTATGTGCCTCTAGGCGGCTCCTTTATGCACCTCTAGGCTACCCTTTTATGTACCTCTAGGCAGCCCTTTATGTACCTCTAGGCTGCCCCTTTATGTACCTCTAGGCGGCCCTTTTATGTACCTCTAGGCTGCCCCCTTATGTACCTCTAGGCGGCCCTTTCATGTACCTCTAGGCGGCCCTTTATGTACCTCTAGGCGGCCCTTTATGTACCTCTAGGCGGCTCCTTTAAGTGACTCATGGCCGCCCTTTTATGTTCCTCTAGGCGGCCCTTTTTGTGCCTCTAGGCGGCCCTTTATGAACCTCTCTAGGCGGCCCTTTATGTACCTCTAGGCGGCTTCTTTATGTGCCTCTAGGCGACTCTTTATGTGCCTCTAGGCGGCCCTTTATGTGCCTCTAGGCGGCGTCTTTATGTGCCTCTAGGCGACTCTTTATGTGCCTCTAGGCGGCCTTTTATGTGCCTCTAGGCGGCCCTTTATGTACCTTTAGGCGGCCCTTTGTGTTCCTCTAGGCGGCCCCTTTATGTGCCTCTAGGCAGCTCCTTTATGTGCCTCTAGGCGACTCTTTATGTGCCTCTAGGCGGCCCTTTATGTGCCTCTAGGCGGCCCTTTATGTGCCTCTTGGCGGACCTTTATACGACTCTAGGCGGCCCTTTATGTGCCTCCAGGCGGTCCTTTATATACCTCTAGGCGGCCCTTTATACACCTCTAGGCGGCCCTTTATGCACCTCTAGGCAGCCCCTTTATGTACCTCTAGGCGGCCCCTTTATGTACCTCTAGGCGGCCCTTTATGTGCCTCTAGGCGGCCCTTTATGTGCCTCTAGGCGGCCCTTTATGTACCTCTAGGCGGCCCTTTATACACCTCTAGGCGCCTCCTTTATGCACCTCTAGGCGGCCCTTTTTCGGGCTTCTAGGCGATCTTTTTATGTGCCTCTAGGCGCTCCATTTATGAGCTTCTGGTGGGCCATTTTTTGTCCTACAAGGCAGCCCTTTTTTGGGCCTCTAGGCAGCCATTTTATGTTCCTCTAGGCGGCCCTTTTTTGGGCCTCTAGGCAGCCATTTTATGTGCCTCTAGGCGGCCCTCTTATGTGCCTCTAGGCGGCCCCTTTATATACCTCCAGGCGACCCATTATGTTCCTCAAGGCGGCCCTTTATGTGTCTCTTGGTGGCCTTTTATGTGTCTCTTGGTGGCCCTTTATGTGCCTCAAGGCGGCTCTTTATGCACCTCTACGCTGCTCTTTTATGCACCTCTAGGCGGACCCCTCTATGTACCTCTAGGCGGCCAGTTTATTTGCCTCTAGACGGCCCTTTTTTGGGCCTCCTTGCGGCCATTTTATGTGCTTTCAGGCGGTAATTTATGGGCCTCTAGGCGGCCATTGTATGTCCCTCTAGGCTGTCCTTTTATGGGCTTCAAAGCGGCCATTTTGTGTCCTACATGGCGGCCCTTTTATGGGCCTACAGGCGGTCATTTTATGTGCCTCTAGGGGGCCCCTTTTTTGGGCCCTCTAGGCGGCCATTTTATGTGCCTCCAGGCGGCCCTTTATGTACCTCTTGGCGGTCCCTTTATGTACCTCCAGGCGGCCCTTTATGTACCTCTAGGCGGCCCCTTTATGTACCTCCAGGCGACCCATTATGTACCTCTAGGTGACCCTTTATGTGCTTCTAGGGGGCCCCTTTACGTGCCTATAGGCGGCCCTTTATGTGCCTCTAGGCGGCCCTTTATATGCCTCTAGGGGGCCCCTTTACGTGCCTATAGGCGGCCCTTTATGTGCCTCTAGGCGGACCATTTATGTGCCTCTAGGCGGCCCTTTATGTGCCTCTAGGGGGCCCCTTTACGTGCCTATAGGCGGACCATTTATGTACCTCTAGGCTGCCATATATATACCTCCAGGTGACCCATCATGTTCCTCTAGGCGGCCCCTTTATGTGCCTCAATTCTGCCCTTTTATGTGCCTCTAGGGTGCCCCTTTATGTACCTCTAGGCGACCCTTTTATGCACCTCTAGGCGGCCCCTTTACGTGCCTCTAGTCATCCCCTTTATATGCCTCTACGCGGCTCCTATATGTGCCTCTAGGCGGCCCCTTTATTTGCCTCTAGGCGGCCTCTTTATGCGCCTCTAGGCGGCCCCTTTATGTGCCTCAAAGCGGCCCCTTTATGCGCCTCTAGACGGTTTCCTTGTGCGCCTTTAATCGGCCCCTTTATGTGTCTAGTCCTCCCCTTTATTTGCCTCTATACGGTTCCTATATACGCCTCTATGCGGCCCATTTATGTTGCTCTAGGCAGCCTCTTTATGCACCTCTATGTGGCTCTCTGCGGCCCTTTTATGCACCTGTAGGCGGTCTCATTAGGTGCCACTAGGTGGCCCCTTTATGTGCCTCTTGGCGGCCCTTTATATGCCTCTATGTGGCCTCTTTATGTACCTCTAGGCGACCCCTTTATATGCCTCTAGGCGGCCCCTTTATGTACCTCTAGGCGGCCCTTTATGTACTTCTAGGCGGCGCCTTTATGTACCTCTTGGAGGCCTTTTTATGTGCCTCTAGGCGGCCATTTTATGTGCCTTTAAGCGGCCCCGTTATGTACCTCTAGACGGCCCTTTATGTGCCCCTAGGCGGCCCCTTTATGTGCCTCTAGGCGGCCCTTTATGTACCTCTAGGCGGCCCCTTTATGTACCTCTAGGTGGCCACTTTGTGCGCCTCTATGTGGCCTCTTTATGTACCTCTAGGTGGCCTTTTTATGTGCCTCGAGGCGGCCCCTTTATGTATCTCTTGGCGGCCTCTTTATGTGCCTCTAGGCGGCCTTTTTATGTGCCTCGAGGCGGCCCCTTTAAGTACTTCTAGACGACCTCTATATGTGCCTCTAGGCGTCCCATAATTAAAACAAGATGTTAGGGTTAAACATTGGGTCAGAAATAAATTTTTGAGATCACTAAAACAAATAAAATTCCAAAGTCTGCCTCCTGCATTTTGTTATATTTTATAACTTAAAACTTGTCAATATTTTGACATAACTCCTGTGATCATTGTGGTGTTGGCTTCTGGTTTAGGTAGAGTAATGGTGCTCATTTATTAAGAGAGATTAAGGAAGCTATATTTACACATTCTTCGAAAAGTATAGATAACAGGATTGATGTTGTCAAAAGGATGAAAAGTTATATCGAAGGTAGTAATAATAAGTTGTTAAATATATCAACACAAAGAGAACAAGAAATTATATACATATGTATCAATGGAACTTAATGTCTGTCTATGCGAGCTAGAAGACCCTACTCAGGGAGCTAGCCTCACCTAATTTCTAACAGTAATTCCTGCTGGGTATGTGCCCAACAGGGAATGGCATATATGTAGGGAGTACAACTTTAAAGAGTACCAAAGCTACCCCCTACCACGAACTTTGCTATATCATATTAATTAGACTTTGAATTATTTATTTATTTTCTTGCAAGGGTTCCCAGCTGAGCTTCTGTGTAGATCGCCCTCTCCCCCTCCGCTCTCTTGTGGACAATATTCACAGTATAATGTTAACAACTTACATGGAGTTTACTACAAGTAAACTTCCGTCCCCTGAGAGTCTCTTATAGGAGCAATGATGGCGGGCCGCGTAGAGGCTCATCATATAAAATGGCTGACTAGAGGCACATAAAATGGCCGCCTAGAGGCACATAAAATGGCCGACTAGAGGCACATAAAGGGGCACCAAGAGGCACATAAAGAGGCAGCCTAGAGGCACATAAAGAGGCCGCTAAGAAGTCCATAAAATGGCAGCCTAGAGGCACATAAAAGGCCGCCAAGAGGCACATAAAGGGGCCGCCTAGAGGTACATAAAGGGCCGCCTAGAGGCACATAAAGGGGCCGCCTAGAGGCACATTAAGGGCCACCTAGAGGCACATAAATGGGCCGCCTCGAGGCACATAAAGGGCCGCCTAGAGGCACATAAAGGGCCGCCTCGAGGCACATAAAGGGCCGCCTCGAGGCACATAAAGAGGCCGCCAAGAGGCACATAAAGGGCCGCCTAGAGGCACATAAAGAAGCCACCTAGAGGTACATAAAGGGGCCGCCTAGAGGCACATAAAGGAGCAGCCTAGAGGCACATAAAGGGGCAGCCTAGAGGCACATAAAGGGGCAGCCTAGAGGCACATAAAGGGCCGCCTCGAGGCACATAAAGGGCCGCCTCGAGGCACATAAAGGGCCGCCTAGAGGCACATAAAGGGGCAGCCTAGAGGCACATAAAGAAGCCGCCTAGAGGCACATAAAGGGGCAGCCTAGAGGCACATAAAGAGGCCGCCTAGAGGCACTTAAAGGGGCAGCCTAGAGGCACATAAAGAGGCCGCCTCGAGGCCCATAAAGAGATCACCTAGAGGTACAAAAAGGGGCCGCCATGAGGCAAAATAGAGGCAACTTAGAAACATATAAAGGAGCCGCCTCGAGGTCCATAAAAGGCCGCCTAGAGGCTAATAAAGGGGCCGCCTAGAGGCACATAAAGAGGCTGCTTAGAGGCACATAAAGGGGCCACCTAGAGGCTCATAAAGGGGCAGCCTAGAGGCACAATAGGCCAGTGTTGAATGCCAGTGTTGGCACTATTCTCCTCCCGCCCCATATTGCGACCGGTGTTCGGAATCTGCAGGACTATCACGATGATATTCGGCATATCCTTGAGGTCCAAGGCCATTCTGTCCTACAGGTAGACTCGTTTACTCGTCCCTCTCGTGGTCATCGCTGTCAACCCCTTCGGGTTGTGAAGATTACCTTTGATGGTTGGACCCTTCCACCCTCTGTCATTCTTGCTGGTGCCAGGTGCTCTGTTCAGGAGTACATTCCTTTTCCTAGTCTCTATAACAAGTGCTGGAGGTTTGGGCATGGTGCCCTCCGCTGCTCTGGGACTGTCTCTCTCTGTCCTTTGTGTAGGGGCAAAGTTCACTCTAAGTCGGAGTGCACTTCTCCCCAGGCTCGTTGCCTCAACTGCAGTGAGGCCCATCCTACCTTCTCCCGTGCGTGTATCCATTACAAGCTTGAGGCAGCCGTCCTCAACTTGAAGCACCGGGAGCGTTTGTCTTTTCCTGACGCGAGGTGCCAGGTTTGCCTGCTCCCGCCTTATGCTAACGTCTCTTATGCTCACGTGTTGCGCTCCTCGTCCTTCCCTCCTTCCTCAGACTTACAACCGTTTCCGGGCCTTGGACCCTGATGCGCCCACTGCCCCCTCCTCTGTTCCTTTGAGTTCTGTCCCGAAGGGTCCCCCTCCTGGTCCTCTGTCTGGGGTTCCCCTTCTTTCTACCAGGTCTGTCATGTCTTCTGTGTTTTCTTCCTCGTCTCCCTCCGATCCTCCTTCCCATCCTTCTCCTCCGTCTATTGACTCTCCCTGCCACCAGTCAGTGCGGGCTGATGTCCATCGCTCTCCTAATGGCCGTCGTGTGTGCTCTCGTTCAGCTTCTCCTGTTGAGACGCTGGAATCCGTTGTCCAGTACGTAGTTGCTGGGACACCGGTCTCTTTAAGTCAGAAGTGTAAGCCTGGCTCCTCTCCTTCCTCTTCCCCGGCGGGTAAGAAGGCTTCGCTTTCTTCCTCGGCCCCTACTTCTGATTCTATCATTCCTTCCCTTCCCATTTCGGTGGTTGCCCCCCCCTGTTCCTGCTATGGAGGTTTCTTTGACCCCCACTTCCCTCTCGGTTGCTGCCCTTGCTGAAGTGTGCTCCCCTCTTTCTCCTCCCCCTCTTCCTGCTGCTGTCCTTGACTGCTCCTCTCGGTTGTCTCCTCCTCTTCCTCCGGACCCCGCCCGTCCGCCTCTGGTCTGTTCTCCCGCTTCCTTCCCTCTGTCTTTGCTCAGTTTACCCATGCCCCCCTAACCCTGACTTTGCTGACCCTGATCTTCTTTAACGTGCTCTGTTGCTCTTTCGCCTTTGTTTCTTCCTTGTTCTCTGTTGTTGTCCTTTCTCTTCTCGTCGATGTCTATTCTTCAATGGAACGTTCGCGATTATTACGCCAATTTCCTTGAACTCCAACTTCTGATTTCGCGGTTTTCGCCCCTTTGTGTCTGTCTCCAGGAGCCGATGCTTGGTGCTCGTCCTGGTCGCTTTCGTGGCTATTCCTTTCTCTCCCCCCCCCCCCCAGCTGTTGCTTGGGCTCCTAACTATTCTACTCTCTTGATTCGCTCTGATTTTCCCTTTGTCCCCTTACTTTTTCCTTCGTCTCTCCATTGTTCTGCTGCCCGTATCTTTGTGGGGAAATGGTACACTGTTTGTTCCATTTATCTCCCCTCCGAGTGTCCCGCTTTCTCTTCCTGATCTGAAACACATACTGGACTCCTTGCCGGAGCGTGTGCTTCTGCTGGGTGATTTCAATTGTCGTCATTCCCTTTGGGGTGATGTTCTGACGAACACCCGAGGTCGCCTTTTTGAGCCGTTTATCCTCTGTTCTTCCCTGTCTCTTCTGAATTCTCGTGAACCCGCGCATTTGAACTCTCGGACTCGTACCCTTTCCTGTCTTGATCTTTCTCTTTGCTCGTCTTCTCTTTACTTGGATTTCACGTGGCAGATTCTTGATGACCTCCATGGCAGTGACCATTTCCCCATCCTTGTTACTTTTTTTTCTTTTCACCCTCCCCTCTCCTTCCCTAGGTGGCAGTTTGCTAAAGCGGACTGGAACCTATTTACCCTCAGTGCTGATCTCTCTGACCTCTCCCTTCTGCCTCTCCCTCGCTCTCTCCTCTTTTTTCATGACACTGTCTTCGAAGCTGCCCTCTGCTCTATTCCTCGCTCTTCCTCTCAGGGTCCACGGAAGGGCGTGCCCTGGTGAAATGCAGACTCTGCTTGGGCTATCCACTGTAAGCATGCAGCCTGGAAGAGACACCGCTGTCGGTAGACGGCCAATTTTTTTCTTTTCTTTTGGAAGGCAAGTGCGGTGGCCCGTAGGGCCATCCGTATGGCTAAACGTGAATGTTGGGCATCTTATGTCTCCACCATTGCGTCCGAAACCTCCTCTGCCACAGATCTGGAAGCGTATCCGCAAGATAGCGGGTAAGTTCGTTCCTGATGTTTCACCGGTCCTTCACCTCCGTGGTACTCTTGTGGCGGACCCGTTGCAGGTCGCTACCGAACTGGGTTCCCTTTTCTTCTGTTAGCTCTGGTCTTCATCTTCCCCATTCTTTCCTTCTTCGTAAACCTGTCCTTGAGTCTCGTCTTTTAGATTTCTGCACTCGTCTTCAGCTTCCCTATAATGATCCCTTCTCTCTTAACTTCGTTCTGCCCTGGCCCTCTGCGGTTCTACAGCGGCGGGCTCCGATGGCATTCATTGAGATGCTTTGCCATCTCCCTCTGTGCACATCTCAGTATTTACTGAGTCTGTATAATCGGATCTGGGAGTCGTCGTCAGTCCCTGAGGACTGGCGGCTCGATGCCGTTGTCCTCCCTGTTCGCAAACCAGGGTCTCTGGGAACATCCCCTAAGGACTTTCACCTTATTGCCCCTCACACGATGTGTCTACAAACTCTTTGAACGTATGGTTAACGTTCGTCTGATGTGTTTCTGGAACACCATCACCTCCTCTCCTCTTCTCAATTTGGTTTCCGCTAGTGCCGCAGCACGACAGATGTCCTGGTGAACTTGGAGGTCAATATTCGTACTGCTTTTGCTGCGAAGACCTCCGTTGTTGCCGTCCTTTTTGACCTGGAAAAGGCTTACGACACTACTTGGCGATATCATATTCTATCCCAGCTTCATTCTTTTGGCCTTCGTGGTCATCTCCCTCTCTTTCTCTGCAGCTTCCTCTCTCGTCGTTCCTTTCGGGTGCGCCTTGGTACCGCTCTCTCTGCTTCTTTTCAGCTATACGAAGGTATGCCCCAGGGTAGTGTTCTGAGCACTACTCTTTTTCTGGTTGCCCTCAATGGTCTTCTTTCCTCACTTCCTTCAGGTGTCTTCTCCTCTTTCTATGTCGATGATCTTACCCTTTGCTGTCAGGGTGATGATTCGCCTCTCCTTCAACGCCGGCTTCAACTTGCGATTGATGCCGTGTCGTCTTGGGTCACCGATCATGGCTTCAAGTTCTCTACTTCTAAGACTTGTGCCATGACCTTTACTCGGAAACGGGTCATTCTTCGTCCCTCTTTGTCACTTTATGGTCATCCCCTTGAGTACAAAGATCCCACAAAGCTTTTGGGGTTATTCTTTGACACTCGTTTGTCTTGGTCGCCCCATAACTCTTACCTCCATGTTGAGTGTTCTAAGGCCCTCACCCTCCTTCAGGTATAGTCCCATACTTCTTGGGGAGCGGATAGGCGCACTCTCCTTGCTTTACATTCCTCTCTCGTCCTGTCTAAGCTCGATTATGATTGCCCTGCTTACTCGTCTGCTTCTCCTTCTATCCTTCGCCGTCTTGATGCTTTGCACCATATTGGGTTGCGCCTCAGTTCTGGTGCCTTTCGTTTGACTCCCGTTCTCCGCTTGTATGTTGACACTGGCTTCCTATCTCTCCAGGACCGCCGTGATCGCTACTGCCTTCGCTATCTTGCGCGGTCGTTGCAACATCCTTCCTCTCGCCTCTGTCGTGCTTTAACCTTTACCCCTCCTGCGGTTCCTGTTCCTCTTCACCACTTCCTCTCCCTCTTTCTCTCCGGTTATCTCACTTACAGGATTCTCTTTCCCTTCGAATTTCTAATATTTCTCCTAGTGTTCTTCCTTATTTGCCTCCGTGGAGTGTCCCCCTTCCGCAGTTTTGTACTTCCTTGACCCACATCCCTAAAGCTTTTAACCCTCCTACGGTTCTAAAACGCCTTTTCCTTGAGCACTTTTCTTCTCACTCCCACTCCGTTTCCGTCTTTACCGATGGGTCTAAGTCTGCGGACGGTGTTCGCTACTCTGTTGTTTTTCCTGATCACACTTATATGTGTCGCTTACCTCCGGAGACTAACATCTTCACAGCAGAGCGTTATGCTATTCTCTATGCTCGTCGTCTCCTGCTCTCTCGTTGTCAATCTTCCTTTGTAGTTGTTGTTGACTCTCGTAGTGCCCTCATGGCTCTTGGGTCCTTTAATCCGGTTCATCCAGTGGTTGTCGAGATCCAGCATTGGCTGTTTCTTGTTCACAGTAAATTTAAGTCGGTTGAGTTTTGTTGGGTTCCCAACCATATTGGTGTCTCTTTAAATGAGCGTGAGGATGCTGCCACCAGGGAAGCTGTCCACTCTTGTCCCATCTCTTGTAAAGGGGTTCCTTATTCCGACTTTTACCCGGTTATACATTCCTCCATCCCTACTCGTTGGCAGGATTGTTGGTCGTCTGTTAAGGGTAACAAACTACGTTCTCTTAAAAGTTGTGTGTCCTCGTGGCCGTCCTCCTACCATCGTAACCGGCGATGGGAAACGGCCCTGGCGAGGTTGCGTATTGGCCATACTCGCTTAACTCATGGTCATTTGATGGAGCGCCGCCCTGCTCCTTATTGTTCCAATTGCATTGTCCCTCTTACAATCGTGCATATCCTTGTTGAATGTCTTGACTTCCGGGACGAGCGTGTGTCTTGTTTTCCGACCGTCCCCCGTGGTCGCTTGTCTCTTGATAGTATTCTTGGTGACTCGAATACTTTTGATATCGTTCGCCTTATGCGTTTTTGTTCTCGTATTGGCATCCTTGGTGATATTTAGCGCCCTCTGATTATCCCGCACATTTGATGGTGCTACATAGCCTTCCCGGTTTGGTGCCTTCCTTTTGATAATTACTTACTTCTCTCCCTCCCGCCTTCCTTCTATATCTTCCCCCATCCCCCTCACCCCCCCTCCCTACATCACCTCTCCCTCTCACCCCCTTCTCCGCGTATCTCACCCCTTGCACAACTCTACCTAAACCTTCCCACCCCCAGATCCATTCTCAACTCTGCCCTTGCAAGAATTTTAAATTTAGCAATTACCAATAATCTTACCGTATTTTTGTGTTTCCACTATGTTCACAGCATATTCTCTGTTCAACTGTTTACACATTCTCTTTCATGTTCTCTGCAAGTTCAATTCATTGCATAGTCTTACATGTTTTACAAAATGTTCATGCATTTTGTTCTTACATGTTTCTTACATGTTCATTTTCTTACATGTTTCTTACATGTTCATGTTCTTACATGTTTCTTACATGTTCATGTTCTTACATATTTCTTACATGTTCATGTTCTTACATGTTTCTTACATGTTCATGTTCTTACATATTTCTTACATGTTCATGTTCTTACATGTTTCTTACATGTTCATGTTCTTACATATTTCTTACAAAATGTTAGGTCACTTGGTAAACATTTTGTTGATATAAATGCACTACTCACAGCACTAGGTACTAATTTATCATTCATCATTTTAACAGAAACTTGGCTAAGTAATGACTATACCCAACTCTACAATTTAGCTGGTTATAAAGCCATTCATAACTGCAGGCCTAATAAAAAAGGAGGTGACACAGCAATATATTACAAAGATACCTTTATCTGCAATAGTGTCATCAGTGATTGAGACGACTATTGTGAATATACCTTTGCCAAGTTCTCCAGTAAATCCCTTAAATCCTCTCTGACTATCGGTGCCATCTATAGATTTCCTAATACCAACATAGCTTCATTCTCAGATAACGTAGAGAATCTTATCATAAATAACAATCTCAACAAAAATTACATTATTCTGGGAGGTGATTTCAACATTGACCTGGGTCTTCAAAACAATCCTCAAGTTGACTATTTCCGTAACAGCATGCACTCCTGTATGCTAATCCCCACAATCACCAAGCCCACCCGAGTCACTCAAACATCTACCACTACTCTGGATCACTTATGGACTAATATAACAGCTCCCCTTACATCTAGGGTAATCTATGACAGAAAAACTGACCACTATCCTACCTTCCTCATAGCAAACATGGACACAGCACCACCAGAAAGCAAGAAACTCTCATTCAGGCTACACAGTGAATCAGCTTTAGGCAATCTTTCTAATGCACTTCACAATATTAACTGGGAATCTGAATTTAATAATACACAGGATATAAACTCATTAACTAACCTCTTTCTCTCCAAAACTCTAAGCCTCTACAACACTCACTGTCCCCTCCTTACCAAACAAGTAACTGATAAAAGAAAAAATAACCCGTGGCTCACAAGTGGCATAATCAAATCAATCAACAATAAACATGAATATGAAAAGAAATTTAGGTTTGGGCTAGTTACAAAGGAAGTAGTTAAGAGGTACTCATCAGTGCTTACCAGTATCATAAGAAAAGCTAAACTTTCATATTATGAGACTAGATTCAAAGAAGCAAAAGGCAACATGAAAAGCACATGGAAAACCATCTCTAATATCCTAGGAACTAAACAACACTCCCACAACCAGATAACACTCTTTAAGGATGGCCTTACACCGTCAACTGATTTAGAAATGGCGAATGAATTTAATAGCTTCTTTTCATCGGTTGGTGCTAACCTTGCCAGTAAAATCCCACAGACTCAGACACATATCAACACATATCTCTCAGGCAGCTATCCAAACTCTCTTCTCCTCTCACCAGTCAGCCCGACAGATGTTGTGTCCATCATACACTCACTAAAAACCAAAGCTGGAAATAAATCAGGTTGTATCTGCACAAAGTGTAGTGGTGCAACGCCAGTGTTCACCCTACCTGCCCTCCCACACCTGGCCAGTGTTCACCCTACCTGTCCTCCCACACCTGGCCAGTGTCCACCCTACCTGCCCTCCCACACCTGGCCAGTGTTCACCCTACCTGCCCTCCCACACCTGACCAGTGTTCACCCTACCTGCCCTCCCACACCTGGCCAGGTTCACCCTACCTGCCCTCCCACACCTCGCCAGTGTTCACCCTACCTGTTCTCCCACACCTCGCCAGGTTCACCCTACCTGCCCTCCCACACCTCGCCAGTGTTCACCCTACCTGCCCTCCCACACCTGGCCAGTGTTCACCCTACCTGCCCTCCCACACCTGGCCAGTGTTCACCCTACCTGCCCTCCCACACCTGACCAGTGTTCACCCTACCTGCCCTCCCACACCTGGCCAGGTTCACCCTACCTGCCCTCCCACACCTCGCCAGTGTTCACCCTACCTGCCCTCCCACACCTGGCCAGTGTTCACCCTACCTGCCCTCCCACACCTGACCAGTGTTCACCCTACCTGCCCTACCACACCTGGCCAGTGTTCACCCTACCTGCCCTCCCACACCTGGCCAGTGTTCACCCTACCTGCCCTCCCACACCTCGCCAGTGTTCACCCTACCTGCCCTCCCACACCTCGCCAGGTTCACCCTACCTGCCCTCCCACACCTCGCCAGTGTTCACCCTACCTGCCCTCCCACACCTGGCCAGTGTTCACCCTACCTGCCCTCCCACACCTGGCCAGTGTTCACCCTACCTGCCCTCCCACACCTGGCCAGTGTTCACCCTACCTGCCCTCCCACACCTGGCCAGTGTCCACCCTACCTGCCCTCCCACACCTGGCCAGTGTTCACCCTACCTGCCCTCCTACACCTGGCCAGTGTTCACCCTACCTGTCCTCCCACACCTGGCCAGTGTTCACCCTACCTGCCCTCCCACACCTGGCCAGGTTCACCCTACCTGCCCTCCCACACCTGGCCAGTGTTCACCCTACCTGTCCTCCCACACCTGGCCAGTGTTCACCCTACCTGCCCTCCCACACCTGGCCAGTGTTCACCCTACCTGCCCTCCCACACCTGGCTAGTGTTCACCCTACCTGCCCTCCCACACCTGGCTAGTGTTCACCCTACCTGTCCTCCCACACCTCGCCAGTGTTCACCCTACCTGCCCTCCCACACCTGGCCAGTGTTCACCCTACCTGCCCTACCACACCTGGCCAGTGTTCACCCTACCTGTCCTCCCACACCTGGCCAGTGTTCACCCTACCTGCCCTACCACACCTCGCCAGTGTTCACCCTACCTGCCCTCCCACACCTGGCCAGTGTTCACCCTACCTGCCCTCCCACACCTGGCCAGTGTTCACCCTACCTGCCCTCCCACACCTGGCTAGTGTTCACCCTACCTGCCCTCCCACACCTAGCCAGTGTTCACCCTACCTGCCCTCCCACACCTGGCCAGGTTCACCCTACCTGCCCTCCCACACCTGGCCAGGTTCACCCTACCTGCCCTCCCACACCTGGCCAGTGTCCACCCTACCTGCCCTCCCACACCTGGCCAGTGTCCACCCTACCTGCCCTCCCACACCTCGCCAGGTTCACCCTACCTGCCCTCCCACACCTGGCCAGTGTTCACCCTACCTGCCCTCCCACACCTGGCCAGTGTTCACCCTACCTGCCCTCCCACACCTGGCTAGTGTTCACCCTACCTGCCCTCCCACACCTGGCCAGGTTCACCCTACCTGTCCTCCTCCGGCTCGTCAGCGTTAACCCTTACCTTTTCCCGGTTAACCCGGTTTCTTACCTCTTTCCATTTTCTCCCCCATCATCCCACTCCCATTGGTCCCCCACTTGGTTCTTACCCTCATTCCCCTCGTCACCTCTTCTGTCAAAAAATTACTTTCCACAGAAAACTCTAGGTGGAGCTCACCAAATATTTCGCAATTTACCCAATAGAAATCGTACGTGGTTTCTTTGAGTATTTAACTTACGCCAACCCCCTACCAGCCTATGTCCGTCCCGTACCTCAGACCATTTCCCCTGCAAGGTTGGGTGCGGCTGGCGCCAAGCATCTGGCCGCCAACATTGGATACACAGACAAACAGACAGTCTCTCTTAAATATGTTGTTGGGATAGTTTTAATCGGGTTCGTGACCTGTGATTGTGGTTTCTGGCTCTAGAGTTTCTTCAAAATAAAATCTAAATGAAGGTTGGATATGAAAATATTTATTAGTTTTATTCAGAATTATTTTTTGTGAAATAATTCCCATTCCAAAACTATTGGTTTATGGTAAATTGTGGGTATAAGTTTGTGATCTTGGAGGGTGTCAGCAGTGTCCAGGAGTGAAATTGTTGGTTATACTTAATTCTGAATTCCAGGAAAGATTGTCTGAACCGTTATGTGCTGCACTTCTGTTAGATATTCTGTATATTCGACTAAGAAAATATATAATAAAGTATCAACACCATACTGTTGGCTTCATGGTATTGTCAAAGACACAGATGTCAATTTTGTACATAATTGGCTAATACGGCTCCAGAAGTGAACAATCTCTGCACAATACAGTTTACATATGAGAAAATAAGCCGTGTTCACGCACCATAACCCAAAAGTTAACACGACATTGATTACTTGACTTATATTAAAATATAGACAAGTTTTATGTTATAAAACAAAACGGGAAAGATGAGGAATAATCCAAAAATGAATTTATTATTAGTTTTCAGTCACAAAATTTATTTATTTCACTATTTAACAAATACAACTTGTGTTGATAAAGTAAATTTTGTATGTTTTGTATTTCCAGGTGGCGAAAACCCGACGAAGTTTTAAAGACAGATGGACATCGTAGAAAGTCTTTAATAATAGAAAAACTAAGACATAATAACTTCGTATTATTTATTAATAATCAAGGACCTGAAAACAAAATTAAATAAAATAACCAATAAAACTGGGAAGCAATAATGCTCACATCCAACAAGGATAAAGTCACGACTTAGTTATTGTCTGGCCTGGAATGTGATTAAATGTGTATTGTAATATAAACAAGTGGAGAAGAATTTTTGGGAAATGATTAAGGTGTGGAGATTTTAAATAAATATCTCGCTCATATATGAATAGTGTAACAAAGCCTGACACAATTCTTGTCAATAAATTATGTTGTCAACTGTGAACCCACATGGTTAATGTTTTAGTAAAAGAAACTTACCGTTGGCTTCTGACTGCTGTTGTTAAACTTGACCAACGTAGTGTGAAGAGTGAACCATAAAGCTCAATATGTCCTCCACAATGCCAGTAGATTTTAACAGACTGCGGTATGAACTAGCTGTGACTAAGGCAGGACGACACGCGCTAGCAAGTGTGTTTATGTGGTCGTACCAGGGCACCTTCCCAGTAGTGACTTACCTCACTCAGGACTTGGGGTACACCAATGCTCAGTACAGGCGTGTCTTCGATGATCACCAGAGGGATAAACTCGAAGCTTCCTCTGACGCGGCAACTTTTGACATCACCCTGTTGTACAAACTCCTGCAACGTGTGTGTGGTCTGGCTGAGATGAATGACCCCACGTGGACCACTCCAGGGCCTCAGGGACCATCACTTGAACACCTCATTTACAGCCTGAAGCAACACCGAAACACGTTGGCCCATGATAATGTGATAATAACGGAGCAAGACCTGAAGAATAAGCTGACGGATCTCACAGACTTAATGACGAAGATGTTGGTTGAGGCCGGCAACAAGTGGAGGATAGACCGCCAGGATGTGGACCTGGCGAGCAGAGATGCCACAGAGTATATTGATGGACTGCGAGCAAAGATCAGAGAGCCGCTGGATCCCTCAGAGGTGGACTATTTAGCTCAGCTCCACCAGGATATTAAAGTGTTCAAAAGCCACATCACAGAAGAGGTTAAGCAGATGAGCAAGCAGGAGCTAACTGACGGGTATAAACTGCTGTACCAGATTCTTCCCGCACCCTGGCTCCTCCTCAACATTAACTACAACCCAAGTCTTGCTTTTACACGACTGCGACTCCTTGAAGATCCTGTTATAAGGGGCAAGACCCTCCCATGCGGCCAAGGGTCAGGATAGCACAAGACCCTCCCACGCTGCCAAGGGTCAGGATATAAACTATGAAGACATCTTGAGTATGAGACGAGAGGACGGAAGACTCCCTCAATGTGTCCTCCTGACGGGGGAGGGTGGTATGGGCAAGACAACTTTACTCAAGCTCATCCTCGAGAAGTGGGTAGAGGACCCTGCTGCCATACGTCACCTGGGCACTGTGGACCTCGTTTTCTATGTACAGTGCAGGGACTCACATCTTAATACCTTCCATGATCTCCTCCACCAGTTGCTGCCTCAAACACTTCGTGATTCTGACGCTGACTTCCAGCTGTTTAAGGAGATAATATTGAGCTTAAATATATTAGTCCTGATTGACGGCTACGACGAGGTCAACGACCATTCAGGAAGGCTGGTGAAGGAGCTGTTGCACCTGCCTGGCAAGGATGTGAGGTTGGTGATAACCACACGGCCGGGGTGGGACCAACAACTGTCACAGCTCGTCCCACACACCAGACCTCGCTGCAACATCCTCGTCTTGGGCATCACTCCAGAACGTCGCGTGGAGTTCGCCGAGAGAACCATCAAGGTGCTGGTGGAGGAAGAGTGCCAACGGAGTGACATCACAGGGAGGTTTACCCAGCGGCTGGAGCAGATGAGTCAGTTCCTGGGTGAGTACCTCAACACTCCACTCACCTTGACCTTGTTGGCGCTGCTGTGTGTCGAGGCTCCAGAAGAATTTAACAACCTCACCACAAACACTCAAGTCTACGAGAAGATTTATGACTTCATAACCAGTAAACTGGTGTCCAGACTCACAGACAAACATGTGGTGGACCCCAAAGGAAAATGTGATCAGTTTCTGTTTTTCTTTGAAGAGATTAGTTTAAGAGGGATCCAGAGGAAGGAGTACGACCTTTGGCCGGAGACGGAAGCGGAGATTAGGGAGAAGTGTGACACTCTGGGGCTGCCGCAGGAGGAGGTCTTGTCCAACTATTTCACAAGAACCAGCTACCGTCGGGGCCTCAATGTGGTGTGGGTGTTTGGCTATTTTCACGCCAGGTACCAGGAGTATTGTGCCAGCAGGGGGCTGGTCGCTCTCTTGTTGAGGGCTGAGCAAGACCGAGGTGATCAAGCATCACACTGTGTGTCAAGGGTATGGTCTTTAATCAATGACCTCTTGGTGGATGTACGTAAGGAAAAACGCTCCTTGGGAGAGCACCTGAGAGGGTCAAAATTTGATATTAGCGACGTGCGACATAAGCTTTGGGTGCGCCCCAGATGGCAGAACATTTTAGTCAGCACTACCGGGGTGCTGTGTGCCCGGGGAGTAGAGCACAGATTCATTACTCACATAATTGACCTGTGCAAGATGGTTACACCTGAGACTGACGAGCTGTTGAAGCATGTAGCAGAGTCCCGCGGGAGTGAACACGTCATCCAAGCCGTGTGTGAGAAGCTGCGTACAGAACACGTGTGGAGAATATCTAGTGTTGACTCGTGGGTTGTCCTGCCGCTTGTTCTTAAGCAGGTGACACCTAAGAACATTTACCTAATCATATTCGATCCATCCCAACTAAAGCAGCGCCTGTCTACACTGTCAGAGCTGGCAAAAATGAAGGTAACCATATCCTTAGATCTTGGCAATAGTATACACAGCAAAGAGAGTAGTTTTATAAAAAAACAATGTTTGGAGAGGCTGACAGCCCCCGGCAGTAAGTGTACCTTACAGGAGTTTGTTGGTGTCTTGTCTGAGGCAGCCATACCCCTCCTGCCTCACACCCTCGAGATCCTCAACCTGTGCCTCACACTACACCAACTGCCCGTCCTCATCCGTCACCTGCCTCACCTTCCTCACCTGCAGACTCTTGGTAAATATTCATATTTTCCCACCATAATTTTAGGGTTATTTATTAATACCAAAATTACGCAAAGGGCTTCATTCGTCATGTTTAATATAGTAATTCTGATTTACATTGTTTACATATATGTTTACAATGTAATGGACGAAAGATTCCTTATATTGTTTACAAATATAATCATCTTATGGGAGACACACACCTTATATTGTTTACAAATATAATCACCTTAAGGGAGACAAAACCTTATATTGTTTACAAATATAGTCACCCTAAGGGAGACAAACACCTTATATTGTTTACAAATATATTCATCTTATGGACGACAAACACCTGATATTGTTTACAAATATAGTCACCTTAAGAGCGACAAACACCTGATATTGTTTACAAATATAGTCACCTTAAGATCGGCAAACACCTTATATTGTTTACAAATATAGTCACCTTAAAGGTGACAAACACCTTATATTGTTTACAAATATAGTCACCCTAAGGTGACAAACCTTATACTTTGATTACAAATATTGACTTATTAAGGGCGACTACTACATAAATAATAAATTTTCGAAACATTCCGCTGCTGTATATATTCTTGTGCATAAATAATTTCATGAAGTATTTGTGGGAACCGACCTGTGAGATTTATATTTATTTAATTTATATGAATATATATTTACGTTAATTTATATACTTCGATAGCAATTTGTATAATGTTAAGTGGACTGTATTTCTGCAATAATCTCAATCTCACAAATCGATCCTCTACACATTAGGGGGGTTTATTAAATTTATATATGCAGCCAATCAAACTACAGTAATAGACTACATACATTGAAGAGGTTCCTTCTCTTATAGTACAGCAGGTTAGTCCACCAGGTATAACTAGGGTGTAGACACCAAATTATCCTCTTTGAGGTAGCTTCCATCACCCAGTAACTGATGCACAAAGCCTTGCTTCCTCGTCTTGACCTGTTAAAAGGGCGCTAGCTGTAAAGCCAGATACCTATATATGACAAGCTATGTCAGAGAAAATACTGTACATGGAACATTGAAGACTTGGCTTAATTACCTTTAGTATGAGGCGATTTCGTGATCTAACTGGTTCACCCTACCCAATGACATTAATGGCCACTAATGATAGATATACGGGTTTCGGAAAGACACTTAACTTGAATTTGTTGACAGCGTGTGATAATGGTACACCTTTGGTTTCCATATCACTTGGTCCAAGTAAAATTAACATGAGCCGAATTTGCTCCCTGCGCCTCTGGTCTCAATAATGTCTAACACTCCATACTATTGACGCTACTGGCCGACATTGTCCAGATATGATAGGAGCCAAATTTGTTCCACACGTCTCGGAGGTGACAATAACAATGCCTGCCCCTCCATACTATTGACGCTACTGGCCTACATTGTCCAGATATGATAGGAGCCAAATTTGCTCCACACGTCTCGGAGGTGACAACAATGGCTGTCTAACACTCCATACTATTGACGCTACTGGCCGACATTGTCCAGATATGATAGGAGCCGAATTTGCTCCACACGTCTCGGAGGTGACACAACAATGGCCGCCCTCCTTCCTCACTCTGACGCCTAGCTTACATTGTCCAGATGTCAAAAGTGATAGAAGGGTCACATTTACTCTACTTTAATATTGATAATTAAGTTAATTTATATGAGATGTTTTATGATGGTAAAGTCCAAAGACTAATGTATTTAAGAATAAGTCCCACCATAATAGGTGGTGATTTTAATAGTATGTGGTGATGATATCCCGTTTTCTATAGACGGTAATTCCACTACAAGTTACGTTTTCTATGGGTTAACTTGTTTATACAATACAGCTATTATCTGTATGATTATTAAATGGTGTCGGATTTTCCGACATAATTCCCCAGGGGCTGCTCACGGGTCGAAGTCCTAATTAGAACAGACAAACACCGATTCTCCTCCTTCGAATTATTCGATTAATTTGATGTTAGTAGTTGGTAATCACACATTTGTGTGTCTGTTCGTACAGGACGGATGTCCCGTACTAGAGTTGCAGGGGTTAGAAGTCTAATGCGATTTCATTTCCCTGTCAACTCTTGAAAAGCAAATATTCAAGCCTAAATACTTATTATTTAACCCAGAAGACTGGATGTGATCAAGTACTACAGTCAAGTATGATTCAGGGACTGCAGTGAGATCAGTGACATTAGATATAACTTGAAGTTTGTTCAGGTAACTAGTCACTGATATATAAACACTGAGGCCCATGGAATACATCTTGATTAAATAATAAATGTATCAAATCAGTCATCAGATTTATTGGGGTTTAATTTAGTTAATTGATTCAGAAGATTGAATAGCTCATCATTAAAGTAAAGAATGGTTCTGAGACTGCAGTGGGTTCAGTGACATTGGTCGCAGTGACTTGTAGCTGTTTTAGGCTACTGTTCACTGATTTGCCACTGAGGCCTCATGAACTCATCTTCAACTTTATATGATGATACTAACATCAACCTCTGTTGGTATAGTCAGCTGTAATCTCCTTAGTATAATGCTACTGGAGAAATATAATCAGCTGACAAATTTAGATTTCTACTGGTATTGTTTATCTGCAGGCATAGATCTCCTCAGGCTTGATACTGGGCCTGAGATTAATTTACCTCCTGCAGAGTTTAACATGGTTATACCCTGATATTTAGTAGGGCTACCGATGAATCGATGACAATAGTCTGTCCCTATAAGGAGACCGAAGTCGGTGAGGTGATCAGACTTAATATTATCTGCCAATTTTATTCCTCTATTTCTCAGGAATTTGGCTGTTGCTCTCAGACCTTGAACTTGTAGGTCTACTGGTATTTTGTCCACCACAATGGCTTGTACTCGACAGACGTACCTGCCTAAACGTACTGATGGTTGTACCACCTGGTAGACTTGAGGTCCTGCATCTGTTACAAACCCTGAGATATTGAATGACATCTGGGCTACAGGCCTTAATTGTAATTCATCTGCCAACTTTTTAGTGATAAATGTTCTCTGGGATCCTTGGTCAAACAACCCACGGGTATGGACCTTGGCCTTCTTATTCAGGATGGTAATTTGGGCAGTAGGCAAAGTCGTATTACCTTTAGACTTTGCCGATTGGACACTCTTTGTTGGTTGCACCTTGCAGTACTGTACTGAGGTGGGAATGCTATCTTCCACCTTGGGGTTTGGAGACGTTGTTTTGGTGTCTCTGCACAATGCTGCATGGTGCTGACCTTTGTTACACCTATTACAGGTGTGTAATTGGGTCTCACAGTCCTTGATGTTATGTTTCCTGAGGCACCTCGTGCAATGTTGCAAATCTTTGAGTCGCTCAACACGGGCGTCACTATCAGGAAAATTAGAGCAGTGGTACATTGAATGTTTCTCATTGCAGAACAAACATGTTCCATAGCTTCCAGTACCCTTTGGTGTCACGTTCTTGGGTGACACAGCACAGTAACTATAGGCTTGGAGGGTCCCACTGCATATACGCCCACACTGCTACTGTTCCACTTTGGTGTTGAATTATATTGTCTAGATTGATTTGGAGTACCTTTGGTACTCTGTGGTTTACTATTATTGGTTTCTGAAGGTTTACTTGGTGGTTTTAATTTGTCATGTGTTCGTAATTGATGAACTACTGACTTTAAACCTTCAGATATTTCATTCATGGATAAGATACCTTTATTGTAATGAGCACTCATTTGTCTCAATATGTCCCTAGGTATTTTCTCCTGGACAATTATTTTCAAGACCCACTCAGCCCCGTTTGTATCTGCTGTCAGGCTGAGGGCATTGATCAATGATTCTACCTCCAGCTTGAAGACTTGGAGTGAATCAGCTGAAGCCTCCGGTGGGGGTAAATGCAACAGCTCATGAACTAAATGTGATGTTCTTACTTCTGGATCAGCATAATTATCCTTGAGGAGTTTTACTGCCAGATCATAGCCGTCATTAGTTAATCTCAGATGGGATACTACTGTTTTAGCCTCACCTGATAATTGGCCTTGCAAATAAGAGAATTTACTACTCTTTGGTAAAGATTGTTTTGAGTCTACAAGGTCAACGAATTTGTTCCAAAATTCGTCCCAATCTTCCTCATCTTTTCCTGAGAAAGTGGGTAAATTAATTGGAGGGAGTCGAGCTTCTGCTTGACTCGTATTAGATGCAACTGTTGTTGTTGTTGCTGTTGCCTTGTTCTGGGCAATTAATTTGACATAAGGCTGTAACGTGGCCTGAGTGTGATCTTCATAATTCGCAAGATCAACCATAATGTCGTCTATTTCTGTTTCTGATAAATTGGTGTTGGCAAGTTCAGCCACATATGTTGCTATTTGACATTTGATTTGCTCAAATTTACCTGCAGCTGCTTGATAATAGCTTTCCAGGTCAGCATAATCAACTTGAGATTGTTGTGACAAATCTTCACATTTCTTGATCTGTCTTGTCAAGTGGCCTTTAAGACCTGCAAGGGTTCTTTTCATTCTCCCTGCATTATCCATACTGGCTCGTTGGTGAAGCCTTGTGGGGCTTGTCCTTGGGCTGCTCATAATACTGAACAAGCACTAATGGTAGCCTAGGGTAAATTCTGCACTCACTAGGCAATAATCCTACCTCTACTAGAGGTTAGCACTTAAAATTAATACACATTATATATATACAATCATACACACTAATGATTTGAGTGATAAACCAGTGTCACTGGAAGTACCTTTAGGTTAGCTCTTCTATATCACCCTAGGATGGTAGAGAAACTAATTAATCACTCAAAGGTGTAATGATCATAAGTAAATTATTATATATACAACTCAACTCGAGTTGATAAAAATTACACCCAAATTAGGGTCTGGACCATTCATTAATGGTGTTAGGTTGATCAATATAGTACAACTGACTATGGTAATAATGGGACTAGGATGAACGATAATAGTTCAACTAGTCAATGTTAATATCCTACCCTGTTGTGGGTTGGCAATTAGTAAATATTATACTGTGATCACTAGTGCAATTTATATTAAATAATTCTCTATTTTGGAGAAATAATATATACAATTATTGATAATAGCCTCTTAATTAGCCTCTATGAAACTTCTAATATTATCTAGAAGTATTAAATATTATTAGTGACCTCGCGAAATAAACTCCACAAAATTCGTAGATAATCTCTCGCGAAATGTAACACCACGAAATCCGTGAACAATCTTGCGAGGACACAGCCACTAATTTGGCTGGCTTCTATATTAGCGCTGTCATTTCACAGAATAACACGCCACCAAATCTCTGTGGGTGTGCATGAAACCGCTGACTAAGGCTTATCTGAACTGAGCGGGGCTCGTGAACTCGCACGAGTCAACGCCGCCGTCATTGACTGCTGGCTTTGTTTAAATAACACTGCACTAGTATATTTAATGAATCCACTGGTTAACTGGTTCATCCGGTACTAAGATGACCAAATGTGGGTTCAAAGGATCAAATAATCCGTCATCCGGTTTGAAGATGACCTAATAATGTGGGAACCGACCTGTGAGATTTATATTTATTTAATTTATATGAATATATATTTACGTTAATTTATATACTACGATAGCAATTTGTATAATGTTAAGTGGACTGTATTTCTGCAATAATCTCAATCTCACAAATCGATCCTCTACACATTAGGGGGGTTTATTAAATGTATATATGCAGCCAATCAAACTACAGTAATAGACTACATACATTGAAGAGGTTCCTTATCTTATAGTACAGCAGGTTAGTCCACCAGGTATAACTAGGGTGTAGACACCAAATTATCCTCTTTGAGGTAGCTTCCATCACCCAGTAACTGATGCACAAAGCCTTGCTTCCTCGTCTTGACCTGTTAAAAGGGCGCTAGCTGTAAAGCCAGATACCTATATATGACAAGCTATATCAGAGAAAATACTGTACATGGAACATTGAAGACCTGGCTTAATTACCTTTAGGATGAGGCGATTTCGTGATCTAACCCTACCCAATGACATTAATGGCCACTAATGATAGATATACAGGTTTCGGAAAGACACTTAACTTGAATTTGTTGACAGCGTGTGATAATGGTACACCTTTGGTTTCCATAACACTTCGTCCAAGTAAAATTAACAGGAGCCGAATTTGCTCCCTGCGCCTCTGGTCTCAATAATGTCTAACACTCCATACTATTGACGCCACTGGCCGACATTGTCCAGATATGATAGGAGCCAAATTTGCTCCACACGTCTCGGAGGTGACAATAACAATGCCTGCCCCTCCATACTATTGACGCTACTGGCCTACATTGTCCAGATATGATAGGAGCCAAATTTGCTCCACACGTCTCGGAGGTGACAACAATGGCTGTCTAACACTCCATACTATTGACGCTACTGGCCGACATTGTCCAGATATGATAGGAGCCGAATTTGCTCCACACGTCTCGGAGGTGACACAACAATGGCCGCCCTCCTTCCTCACTCTGACGCTTAGCTTACATTGTCCAGATGTCAAAAGTGATAGAAGGGTCACATTTACTCTACTTTAATATTGATAATTAAGTTAATTTATATGAGATGTTTTATGATGGTAAAGTCCAAAGACTAATGTATTTAAGAATAATTCCCACCATAATAGGTGGTGATTTTAATAGTATGTGGTGATGATATCCCGTTTTCTATAGACGGTAATTCCACTACAAGTTACGTTTTCTATGGGTTAACTTGTTTATACAATACAGCTATTATCTGTATGATTATTAAATGGTGTCGGATTTTCCGACAGTATTTAGCGACGCCATACTTTTGGTTCAGATGACTTACCACTTTGACTTTGATTCGTGGTACAGATCTCCTTTCACTGTGACCTAATTCCTGTCCAGGATGACCTTTCACTGTGACCTAATTCCTGTTCAGGATGACCTTTCACTGTGACCTAATTCCTGTTTAAGATGACCTTTTACTGTGACCTAATTCCTGTTCAGGATGACCTTTCACACTGACCTAATTCCTGTTCAAGATGGATTTTCTCTGTGACCTAATTCCTGTTCAAGATGACCTTTCACTGTGACCTAATTCCTGTCCAAGATGACCTTTTACTGTGACCTAATTCCTGTTTAAGATGACCTTTTACTGTGACCTAATTCCTGTTCAGGATGACCTTTCACTGTGACCTAATTCCTGTTCAAGATGACCTTTCATTGTGACCTAATTCCTGTTTAAGATGATCTTTTACTGTGACCTAATTTCTGTTCAAGATGACCTTTCACTGTGACCTAATTCCAGTTCAGGATGACCTTTCACTGTGACCTAATTCCTGTTCAAGATGACCTTTCACTGTGACCTAATTCCTGTTCAAGATGACCTTTTACTGTGACCTAATTCCTGTTCAAGATGACCTTTCACATTGACGTAATTCCTGTTTAAGATGACCTTTCAGTGTGACCTAATTCCTGTCCATGATGACCTTTTACTGTGACCTTGATCCCTTGGTTAATTAGACCTTCCATAACTTTGATCCTTAATTCAGGTGACCCATCTATCCCTGTGACCTTGATACTTGGTCCAGATGACCTTTCACTGTGACCTTGACTTAGTTTATATGACCTTCTAATGCGACCTTGACCATTGATAAAGATGACCATGACTGTGACCTTGACCATTGATAAAGATGACCATGACTGTGACCTTGACCATTGATAAAGATGACCATGATACAGATGACCTTGACCATTGATACAGATAAACTTGACAGTTGATACAGATAACCTTGACTGTGACCTTGACAATTGATACAGATAACCTTGACTGTAACCTTGACCATTGATACTGATGACCTTGACTATGACCTTGACAATTGATACAGATAACCTTGACTGTGACCTTGACCATTGATACAGATGACCTTGACCATTGATACAGATAACCTTGACAATTAATACAGATAACCTTGACTGTGACTTTGACAATTGATACAGATAACCTTGACCATTGATACAGATGACCTTGACTGTGACCTTGACAATTGATACAGATAACCTTGACTTTGACCTTGACAATTGATACAGATAACCTTGACTGTGACCTTGACAATTGCTACAGATGACCTTGACTATGACCTTGACCATTGATAGAGATGACCTTGACCATGATACAGATGACCTTGACCATTGATACAGATGACCTTGACAATTGATGGATGACCTTGACCGTGGCTTTTAAAAGCTATTAATACATAGTTTAGATGCTATTAATACTGTCCAAAATACGGACTTGTCATCAGGTAATAAACCCAGCTGTAAGGTGAGTGGATGGCTCAGTATGTCTTCTTGTTATATCTTAGAACATACCAGTAACGACCGTGACTGTATCTCAGTGTATGTCTTCAGACATTGGCCTGGACGCCACGGGCTACGCGGTCCCGGACACCCTGGACGCCAGGAGCTACGTGGACCCGGACACCCTGGACACTCTGCAGTACCAGGGTAGGATACTCAACCTGTCCATCTGGCGGCGCCACACTGATGACGACCCCCCCATAGACTGGTGCTGCCGCCTGGTGGCTCAGCTGTGTCCTCCCTCAAGAGGAGGGTATAGTAACCTGGACTTCTCTTACACGCCACTCACCTGTACGTATTGACTACATTTTAACACGTGAATATCTGTAACTCAGTTGTTTAATTCACAGTGCTTCCAGTGGTTTCAAAAATATTTTTACATTAAAAGTCATGAATTAGAGAACTTATAAGGCTTCTTGAGTAACTTTGAGCACCGTTTAGCGACCAAGAATATTCATTAAGCAAGCTTCACTGCTTATAAGATAACACTGATCAATATTTAGCCCAACATTGTCTTGCTTAATACAAGCTAGATTTACTTGACATAAGTTTTCTTTGGCATGAGTGTGTGACATAGGCAGGTGTGGGTGGGGAGAGTAGTCAGGTGTGGACTTTAGTGTTCCCTCTCATGTGCAGGTGTGGGTGGGGAGAGTAGCCAGGTGTGGGCTTCCGTATTCCTTCCCATCTGCAGGTGTGGGTGGGGAGAGTAGCAGGTGTGAAGGAGACAGGTGTTGGTTTACTGTTCCGTCTCATCTGCAAGTGGGCGCTGGCAGTGGTCCCAGCTGTAGAATTCAGTATTTACTCTGATATGCAGGTTTGGATGAGGAGAATATGCTGGTGTGGGGCTTCTTCTGCAGGTGTGGGTGGGGAGAGTAGCCAGGTGTGGGCTTTAGTGTTCCCTCTCATGTGCAGGTGTGGGTCGAAAGAGTAGCCAGGTGTGGGCTTCCGTGTTCCCTCTCATCTACAGGTGTAGGTCGGGAGAGTAGCCAGGTGTGACAACGTTTGTTTTCATGTATTATCTATGTTATTGTGTGATTTTAAATAAGTTGCCACAACTTACTGTACAACTTTGGCTAAACAATTTTGAGACCGTGTCGCAACCTTAAATGTTGCATAAAAATCGTTTTCCTGATTGATGGAATATATATAAAAAATGTAGAAATAGTTTAAAAATATATTTTTACCTATACTAGAAATAAAACTGAAGCATAATAAAAGGTAGGTTAAAAATATTTTATTCATTACTTTCACTTAATGGAGAATCCATGGTAGTGGTGGTGGAATTGTTGCTGGGTTGTGGTTGGTGGCTGTGGTGGTAGGTTGTGGTTGGTGGCAGCGGTGGGTGATGTTTATTGTTGGTGGTAGTGGTTGGTCCTAGTGGTGGTTAATAGTTGTGGTTGGTGGTGGTGGTGGTTGATTGCTGTGGTTGGTAATTGTGGTGGCTGATGGTTGTGATTAGTGGTAGTGGTGGTTAATATTAATGGTGGTTGAGGTTGTGGTGGTTTAAGGTATTGGTGGTTGATAACTCTGGTGGTTGATGTCTGTGATGGTTGATGCTTAAGGTGGTTGATGGTGGTGGTAGTTAATGGTTGTAGTGGTTGATGGTAGTGTTTGTTGATGGTTGTGGTGGTTGATGGTAGTGTTTGTTGATGGTTGTGGTGGTTGATGGTAGTGTTTGTTGATGGTTGTGGTGGTTGATGGTTGTGGTGGTTGATGGTTGAGGTGGTTGGTGGTTGTAGTGGTTGATTGTTGTGGTGGTTGAAGGTTGTGGTGGTTAATGGTTGTGGTGGCTGACTACCCTCCTCCTCCTCCTCCTCCTCCCTCCTCCTCCTCTGCACCACTACCCTCCTCCTCCTCTGCACCACTACCCTCCTCCTCTGCACCACTACCCTCCTCCTCCTCGGCACCACTACCCTCCTCCTCCTCTGCACCACTACCCTCCTCCTCTGCATCACTACCCTCCTCCACTGCACTACTACCCTCCTTCTCTGCAACACTACCCTCCTCCTCTGAACCTCTACCCTCCTCCTCCTCTGCACCACTACCCTCCTCCTCCTCTTCACCACTACCCTCCTCCTCTGCATCACTACCCTCTTCCTCTGCACCACTACCCTCCTCCTCCTCGGCACCACTACCCTCCTCCTCCTCTGCACCACTACCCTCCTCCTCTGCATCACTACCCTCCTCCACTGCACCACTACCCTCCTTCTCTGCACCACTACCCTCCTCCTCTGCACCACTACCCTCCTCTTCCTCTGCACCACTATCCTCCTCCTCGGCACCACTACCCTCCTCCTCCTCCTCTGCACCACAACCCTCCCCTTCCTCTGCATCACTACCCTCCTCTTCCTCTGCACCACTACCCTCCTCTTCCTCTGCACGACTATCATCCTCCTCTGCACCACTACCCTCCTCTTCCTCTACACCACTACCCTCCTCCTCCTCTGCACCACTACCCTCCTCCTCCTCTGCACCACTACCATCCTCCTCAGCACCACTACCCTCCTCCTCTGCATCACTACCCTCCTCCTCTGCACCACTACCCTCCTCCTCCTCTGCACCACTACCGTCTTCCTCTGCACCACTACCCTCCTCCTCCTCTGCACCAATACCCTCCTCCTCTGCACCACTACCCTCCTCCTCTGCATCACTACCCTCCTCCTCTGCACCACTACCCTCCTCCTCCTCTGCACCACTACCCTCCTCCTCTGCACCACTACCCTCCTCCTCCTCCTCTGCACCACTACCATCCTCCTCTGCACCACTACCCTCCTCCTCCTCTGCACCAATACCCTCCTCCTCTGCACCACTACCCTCCTTCTCTGCACCACTACCCTCCTCCTATGTACCACTGCCCTCCTCCTCCTCTGCACCACTACCCTCCCCCTCCTCTGCACCACTACCCTCCTTCTCTGAACCACTTCCCTCCTCCTCCTCTGCACCACTACCCTCCTCCTCTGCACCACTACCCTCCTCCTCTGCACCACTACCCTCCTCCTCTGCAGCACTACTCTCCTCCTAATCTGCAACACTACCCTCCTCTTCTGCAGCACTACCCTCCTCTTCCTCTGCACCACTACCCTCCTCTTCTTCTGCACCACTACCCTCCTCCTCCTCCTCCTCTGCACCACTACCCTCATCCTCCTCAGCACCACTACCCTCCTCCTCCTCTGTACTACTACCCTAATCCTCCTCTGCAGCACTACCCTCCTCCTCCTCCTCCTCTGCACCACTACCCCTCCTCCTGCTCCTCTGCACCACTACCCTCCTCCTCCTCTGCACCACTATCCTCCTCCTCCTCTGCACCACTACCCTCCTCTTCTGCACCACTACCCTCCTCCTCCTCTGCACCACTACTCTCATCCTGCTCTGCACCACGACCCTGCTCCTCCTCTGCACCACTACCCTCCTCCACTGCACCACTACCCTCCTTCTCTGCACCACTACCCTCCTCCTCTGCACCACTACCCTCCTCCTCTATGTCACTACCCTCCTCGTCTGCACCACTACCCTCCTCCTCTGCACCACTACCCTCCTCCTCCTCCTCTGCACCACTACCCTCCTCCTCCTCCTCTGCACCACTACCCTCCTCCTCCTCTGCACCACTACCCTCCTCCTCTGCACTCCTACCATCCTCCTCTGCAGCACTACTCTCCTTCTCTGAACCACTACCCTCCTCCTCCTCTGCACCACTACCCTCCTCCTCTGCACCACTACCCTCCTCCTCTGCACCACTACCCTCCTCCTCTGCAGCACTTCTCTCCTCCTAATCTGCACCACAACCCTCCTCTTCTGCACCACTACCCTCCTCTTCCTCTGCACCACTACCCTCCTCCTCCTCCTCTGCACCACTACCCTCATCCTCCTCTGCACCACTACCCTCCTCCTCCTCTGTACTACTACCATAATCCTCCTCTGCATCACTACCCTCCTCCACTGCACTACTACCCTCCTTCTCTGCACCACTACCCTCCTCCTCTGAACCTCTACCCTCCTCCTCCTCTGCACCACTACCCTCCTCCTCCTCTTCACCACTACCCTCCTCCTCTGCATCACTACCCTCTTCCTCTGCACCACTACCCTCCTCCTCCTCGGCACCACTACCCTCC
>NC_091195.1:11977431-12153682 GCF_040958095.1 Procambarus clarkii | reverse complement strand
CACCACTACCCTCCTCCTCTGCACCAATACCCTCCTCCTCTGCACCACTACCCTCCTCCTCCTCCGCACCACTACCCTCCTCCTCTGCACCACTACCCTCCTCCTCTGCACCACTACCCTCCTCCTCTGCACCACTACCCTCCTCCTCCGCACCACTACCCTCCTCCTCTGCACCTCTACCCACCTCCTCTGCACCACTACTTTCCTTCTCTTCCGCACCACTACCCTCCTCCTCCTCCGCACCACTACCCTCCTCCTCTGCACCACTACCCTCCTCCTCTGCACCACTACCCTCCTCCTCTGCACCTCTACCCTCCTCCTCTACACCACTACCCTCCTCCTCCTCCGCACCACTACCCTCCTCCTCCTCCTCCTTCGCACCACTACCCTCTTCCTCTGCACCACTACCCTCCTCCTCCTTTGCACCACTACCCTTTCCCTCTGCACAACTACCCTCCTCTTCTGCATCACTTCTCTCCTCCTCCTCCTCCGCGCCACTACCCTCCTCCTCCTCCGCACCACTTCCTTCCTCCTCTGCACTACTACCCTCCTCCTCCTTCGCACCACTACCCTCCTCCTCCTCTGCACCACTACCCTCCTCCTCCTCCTCCTCAGCACCACTACCCTCCTCCTCCTCTGCACCACTACCCTCCTCCTCCTCTGCACCACTACCCTCCTCCTCTGCACCACTACCCTCCTCCTCTGCATCACTACTCTCCTGCTCCTCTGCACCACTACCCTCCTCCTCTGCATCACTACCCTCCTCCTCTGCACCACTACCCTCCTCCTCCTCCTCCTCCTCTGCATCACTACCCTCCTCCTCCTCCTCTGCACCACTACCCTCCTCCTCTGCACCAATACCCTCCTCCTCTGCACCACTACCCTCCTCCTCCTCCGCACCACTACCCTCCTCCTCTGCACCACTACCCTCCTCCTCTGCACCACTACCCTCCTCCTCTGCACCACTACCCTCCTCCTCCGCACCACTACCCTCCTCCTCTGCACCTCTACCCTCCTCCTCTGCACCACTACTTTCCTTCTCTTCCGCACCACTACCCTCCTCCTCCTCCTTTGCACCACTACCCTCCTCCTCTGCACCACTACCCTCCTCCTCCTTTGCACCACTTCCCTCCTCCTCTGCACCACTACCCATTTCCTCCTCTGCATCACTACCCTCCTCCTCCTCCTGTCTCCGCACCACTACCCTCGTCCTCTGCACCACTACCCTCCTCCTCCTCTGCACCCCTACCCTCCTCCTCTGCATAACTACCCTCCTCCTCCTCCGCACCACTACCCTCCTCTGCACCACTATCCTCCTCCTCCTCCGCACCACTACCCTCCTCCTCCTCCTCCTCCTCTGCACCACTACCCTCCTCCTGCTCTGCATAACTTCCCTCCTCCTCCTCCTCCTCCTCCTCCTCCTCTGCACCACTACCCTCCTCCTCCTCTGCACCACTACCCTCCTCCTCTGCACTACTACCCTCCTCCTCTGCACCACTACCCTCATCCTCTGCATAACTACCCTCCTCCTCTTCCGCACCACTTCCCTCCTCCTCTGCACCACTACCCTCATCCTCTGCATAACTACCCTCCTCCTCCTCCTCCTCTGCGCCACTACCCTCCTTCTCCTATGCACCACTACCCTCCTCCTCATCTGCACCACTACCCTCCTCCTCTGCATAACTACCCTCCTCCTCCTCCTCCTCCTCTGCACCATTACCCTCCTCCTCTTCCCCCTCCTCCTCCTCTGCACCACTACCCTCCTCCTCTGCACCACTATTCTACTCCTCCTCTGCACCACTACCCTCCTCCTCCTCTGCAGCACTACCCTCCTCCTCCTGCTCCTCTGCACCACTACCCTCGTCCTCCTCCTCTGCACCACTACCCTCCTACTCCTCCTCTGCACCACTACCCTCCTCTTCCTCTGCACCACTATCCTCCTCCTCAGCACCACTACCCTCCTCTTCTGCACCACTACCCTCCTCTTCCTCTGCACCACTACCCTCCTCCTCAGCACCACTACCCTCCTCTTCTGCACCACTACCCTCCTGCTCTGCACCACTTCCCTCCTATTCCTCAGCATCACTACCCTCCCCCTCTGCATCACTACCCTCCTCCTCTGCACCACTACCCTCCTCCTCTGCACAACTACCCTCCTCCTCCTCTGCACCACTACCCTCCTCTTCCTCTGCACCACTACCCTCCTCCTCCTCAGCACCACTACCCTCCTCTTCTGCACCACTACCCTCCTCTTCCTCTGCACCACTACCCTCCTCCTCCTCAGCACCACTACCCTCCTCTTCTGCACCACTACCCTCCTCCTCCTCTGCACCACTACCTCCTCCTCTGCACCACTACCCTCCTCCTCTGCATCACTACTCTCCTCCTCTGCCCCACTACCCTCCTCCTCTGCACCACTACCCTCCTCCTCCTCTGCACCACTACCCTCCTCTTCCTCTTCACCACTACCCTCCTCCTCTGCATCACTACCCTCCTCCTCTGCACCACTACCCTCCTCCTCTGCATCACTACCCTCCTCCTCTGCACCACTACCCTCCTCCTCTGCACCACTACCCTCCTCCTCCTCCTCTGCACCACTACCTTCCTCCTCCTCTGCACCAGTATCCTCCTCCTCCTCCTCTGCACCACTGCCCAAATCCACCTCATCTGCACCACTACCCTCCTCCTCCTCTGCACCAATTCCCTCCTCCTCCTCTGCACCACTACCCTCCTCCTCCTCTGCACCACTACCCTCCTCTTCTGCACCACTACCCACCTCATCCTCTGCAGCACTACCCTCCTCCTCCCTCCTCCTCCTCTGCACCACTACCCTCGTCCTCTGCACTACTACCCTCCTCCTCCTCTGCACAACTACCCTCCTCCTCCTCCGAACCACTACCCTCCTCCTCTGCACCACTACCTTCCTCCTCCTCTTCACCACTACCCTCCTCCTCTGCACCTCTACCCTCCTCCTCTTCACCACTACCCTCCTCCTCCTCCGCACCACTACCCTCCTCCTCCTCCGCACCACTACCCTCCTCCTCCTACTTCGCACCACTACCCTCTTCCTCTGCACCACTACCCTTCTCCTCCTTTGCACCACTACCCTACCCCTCTGCACAACTACCCTCCTCTTCTGCATCACTTCTCTCCTCCTCCTCCTCCGCACCACTACCCTCCTCCTCCTCCGCACCACTTCCCTCCTCCTCTGCACCACTACCCTCCTCCTCCTTCGCACCACTACCCTCCTCCTCCTCAGCACCACTACCCTCCTCCTCTGCACCACTACCCTCCTCCTCCTCTGCACCACTACCTTCCTCCTCTGCACCACTACCCTCCTCCTCTGCATCACTACTCTCCTGCTCCTCTGCACCACTACCCTCCTCCTCTGCACCACTACCCTCCTCCTCCTCTGCACAACTACCCTCCTCCTCTGCACCACTACCCTTCCCCTCTGCACAACTACCCTCCTCCTCTGCACCACTACCCTCCTCCTCTGCATTACTACCCTCCTGCTCCTCTGCACCACTACCCTCCTCCTCTGCACCACTACCCTCCTCCTCCTCTGCACCACTACCCTCTTCCTCCTCTGCACCACTACCTTCCTCCTCAGCGCCAACACCCTCCTCCTCCTCTGCACCATACCCTCCTCCTCTGCATCACTACCCTCCTCCTCTGCACCACTACCCGCATCCTCCTCCTCCTCAGCACCGCTACCCTCCTCCTCCTCCCACTCTGCACCACTACCCTCCTCCTCTGCACCAATACCCTCCTCCTCCTCTGCACCACTACACTCCTCCTCTGCACCACTTCCCTCCTCCTCCTCTGCATCACTACCCTCCTCCTCCTCTGCATCACTACCCTCCTCCTCCTCTGCACTACTACCCCCCTCCTCCTCCTCTGCACCACTACCCTCGTCCTCTGCACCACTACCCTCCTCCTCTGCACCACTACCCTCCTCCTCCTCTGCACCACTACCCTCCTCCTCCTCCGCACCACTACCCTCCTCCTCTGCACCACTACCCTCCTCCTCTGCACCACTACCCTCCTCCTCTGCACCTCTACCCTCCTCCTCTGCACCTCTACCCTCCTCCTCTACACCACTATCCTCCTCCTCCTCCGCACCACTACCCTCCTCCTCCTCCTCCTTCGCACCACTACCCTCTTCCTCTGCACCACTACCCTCCTCCTCCTTTGCACCACTACCCTTCCCCTCTGCACAACTACCCTCCTCTTCTGCATCACTTCTCTCCTCCTCCTCCTCCGCGCCACTACCCTCCTCCTCCTCCGCACCACTTCCCTCCTCCTCTGCACCACTACCCTCCTCCTCCTTCGCACCACTACCCTCTTCCTCCTCTGCACCACTACCCTCCTCCTCCTCCTCCTCAGCACCACTACCCTCCTCCTCCTCTGCACTACTACCCTCCTCCTCCTCTGCACCACTACCCTCCTCCTCTGCACCACTACCCTCCTCCTCTGCATCACTACTCTCCTGCTCCTCTGCACCACTACCCTCCTCCTCTGCACCACTACCCTCCTCCTCTGCACCACTACCCTCCTCCTCCTCCTCCTCAGCACCACTACCCTCCTCCTCCTCTGCACCACTACCCTCCTCCTCCTCTGCACCACTACCCTCCTCCTCTGCACCACTACCCTCCTCCTCTGCATCACTACTCTCCTGCTCCTCTGCACAACTACCCTCCTCCTCTGCACCACTACCCTTCCCCTCTGCACAACTACCCTCCTCCTCTGCACCACTACCCTCCTCCTCTGCATTACTACCCTCCTGCTCCTCTGCACCACTACCCTCCTCCTCTGGACCACTACCCTCCTCCTCCTCTGCACCACTACCCTCCTCCTCCTCTGCACCACTACCTTCCTCCTCAGCACCAACACCCTCTTCCTCCTCTGCACCATACCCTCCTCCTCTGCATCACTACCCTCCTCCACTGCACCACTTCTTGCATCCTCCTCCTCCTCAGCACCACTACCCTCCTCCTCCTCCCACTCTGCACCACTACCCTCCTCCTCTGCACCAATACCCTCCTCCTCCTCTGCACCACTACACTCCTCCTCTGCACCACTACCCTCCTCCTCCTCTGCATCACTACCCTCATCCTCCTCTGCATCACTACCCTCCTCCTCCTCTGCACTACTACCCCCCTCCTCCTCCTCTGCACCACTACCCTCGTCCTCTGCACCACTACCCTCCTCCTCTGCACCACTACCCTCCTCCTCCTCTGCACCACTACCCTCCTCCTCCTCCGCACCACTACCCTCCTCCTCTGCACCACTACCCTCCTGCTCTGCACCACTACCCTTCTCCTCTGCACTTCTACCCTCCTCCTCTACACCACTACCCTCCTCCTCCTCCGCACCACTACCCTCCTCCTCCTCCTCCTTCGCACCACTACCCTCTTCCTCTGCACCACTTCCCTCCTCCTCCTTTGCACCACTACCCTTCGCCTCTGCACAACTACCCTCCTCCTCTGCATCACTACCCTCCTCCTCCTCCTCCTCCGCACCACTACCCTCCTCCTCCTCCGCACCACTGCCCTCCTCCTCCTCCGCACCACTACCCTCCTCCTCTGCACCACTACCCTCCTCCTCCTTCGCACCACTACCCTCCTCCTCCTCTGCACCACTACCCTCTTCCTCCTGCTCCTCAGCACCACTACCCTCCTCCTCCTCTGCACCACTACCCTCCTCCACCTCTGCACCACTACCCTCCTCCTCTGCACCTCTACCCTCCTCATCCTCTGCACCACTACCCTCCTCCTCTGCATCACTACCCTCCTCCTCTGCACCACTACCCGCATCCTCCTCTGCACCACTACCCTCCTCCTCTGCATCACTACCCTCCTCCTCTGCACCGTTACCCTCCTCCTCTGCATCACTACCCTCCTCCTCTGCACCACTACCTGCATCCTCCTCCTCCTAAACAGCACTACCCTCCTCCTCCTCTGCGCCACTACCCTCCTCCTCCTCCTCCCCCTCTGCACCACTACCCTCCTCCTCCTCCTCCCCCTCTGCACCACTACCCTCCTTCTCTGCACCACTACCCTCCTGCTCCTCTGAACCACTACCCTCCTCCTCCTCTGCACTACTACCCCCCTCCTCCTCCTCTGCACCACTACCCTCGTCCTCTGCACCACTACCCTCCTCCTCTGCACCACTACCCTCCTCCTCCTCTGCACCACTACCCTCCTCCTCCTCCGCACCACTACCCTCCTCCTCTGCACCACTACCCTCCTCCTCTGCACCACTACCCTCCTCCTCTGCACCTCTACCCTCCTCCTCTGCACCTCTACCCTCCTCCTCTACACCACTATCCTCCTCCTCCTCCGCACCACTACCCTCCTCCTCCTCCTCCTTCGCACCACTACCCTCTTCCTCTGCACCACTACCCTCCTCCTCCTTTGCACCACTACCCTTCCCCTCTGCACAACTACCCTCCTCTTCTGCATCACTTCTCTCCTCCTCCTCCTCCGCGCCACTACCCTCCTCCTCCTCCGCACCACTTCCCTCCTCCTCTGCACCACTACCCTCCTCCTCCTTCGCACCACTACCCTCTTCCTCCTCTGCACCACTACCCTCCTCCTCCTCCTCCTCAGCACCACTACCCTCCTCCTCCTCTGCACTACTACCCTCCTCCTCCTCTGCACCACTACCCTCCTCCTCTGCACCACTACCCTCCTCCTCTGCATCACTACTCTCCTGCTCCTCTGCACCACTACCCTCCTCCTCTGCACCACTACCCTCCTCCTCTGCACCACTACCCTCCTCCTCCTCCTCCTCAGCACCACTACCCTCCTCCTCCTCTGCACCACTACCCTCCTCCTCCTCTGCACCACTACCCTCCTCCTCTGCACCACTACCCTCCTCCTCTGCATCACTACTCTCCTGCTCCTCTGCACAACTACCCTCCTCCTCTGCACCACTACCCTTCCCCTCTGCACAACTACCCTCCTCCTCTGCACCACTACCCTCCTCCTCTGCATTACTACCCTCCTGCTCCTCTGCACCACTACCCTCCTCCTCTGGACCACTACCCTCCTCCTCCTCTGCACCACTACCCTCCTCCTCCTCTGCACCACTACCTTCCTCCTCAGCACCAACACCCTCTTCCTCCTCTGCACCATACCCTCCTCCTCTGCATCACTACCCTCCTCCACTGCACCACTTCCCGCATCCTCCTCCTCCTCAGCACCACTACCCTCCTCCTCCTCCCACTCTGCACCACTACCCTCCTCCTCTGCACCAATACCCTCCTCCTCCTCTGCACCACTACACTCCTCCTCTGCACCACTACCCTCCTCCTCCTCTGCATCACTACCCTCATCCTCCTCTGCATCACTACCCTCCTCCTCCTCTGCACTACTACCCCCCTCCTCCTCCTCTGCACCACTACCCTCGTCCTCTGCACCACTACCCTCCTCCTCTGCACCACTACCCTCCTCCTCCTCTGCACCACTACCCTCCTCCTCCTCCGCACCACTACCCTCCTCCTCTGCACCACTACCCTCCTGCTCTGCACCACTACCCTTCTCCTCTGCACTTCTACCCTCCTCCTCTACACCACTACCCTCCTCCTCCTCCGCACCACTACCCTCCTCCTCCTCCTCCTTCGCACCACTACCCTCTTCCTCTGCACCACTTCCCTCCTCCTCCTTTGCACCACTACCCTTCGCCTCTGCACAACTACCCTCCTCCTCTGCATCACTACCCTCCTCCTCCTCCTCCTCCGCACCACTACCCTCCTCCTCCTCCGCACCACTGCCCTCCTCCTCCTCCGCACCACTACCCTCCTCCTCTGCACCACTACCCTCCTCCTCCTTCGCACCACTACCCTCCTCCTCCTCTGCACCACTACCCTCTTCCTCCTGCTCCTCAGCACCACTACCCTCCTCCTCCTCTGCACCACTACCCTCCTCCACCTCTGCACCACTACCCTCCTCCTCTGCACCTCTACCCTCCTCATCCTCTGCACCACTACCCTCCTCCTCTGCATCACTACCCTCCTCCTCTGCACCACTACCCGCCTCCTCCTCTGCACCACTACCCTCCTCCTCTGCATCACTACCCTCCTCCTCTGCACCGTTACCCTCCTCCTCTGCATCACTACCCTCCTCCTCTGCACCACTACCTGCATCCTCCTCCTCCTAAACAGCACTACCCTCCTCCTCCTCTGCGCCACTACCCTCCTCCTCCTCCTCCCCCTCTGCACCACTACCCTCCTCCTCCTCCTCCCCCTCTGCACCACTACCCTCCTTCTCTGCACCACTACCCTCCTGCTCCTCTGAACCACTACCCTCCTCCTCTGCACCACTACCCTCCTCGTCCTCTGCACCACTACCCTCCTCCTCTGCCCCACTACACTCCTCCTATGCACCACTACCCTCCTCCTCCTCTGCACCACTACCCTCCTCCTCTGCACCACTACCCTCCTCCTCCTCTGCACCACTACCCTCCCCCTCTGCATTACTACCCTCCTGCTCCTCTGCACCACTACCCTCCTCCTCCTCTGCACCACTACCCTCCTCCTCTGCATCACTACCCTCCTCCTCTGCACCACTACCCGCATCCTCCTCCTCCTCAGCACCACTTCCCTCCTCCTCCTCTGCGCCACTACCCTCCTCCTCCTCCCCCTCTGCACCACTACCCTCCTCCTCTGCACCACAACCCTTCTCCTCCTCTGCACCACTACCCTCCTCCTCCTCTGCACCACTACCCTCCTCCTCCTCTGCACTTCTACCTTCCTCCTCTGCACCACTACCCTCCTCTTCTGTACCACTACCCTCCTCCTCCTCTGCCCCACTTCCCTCCTCCTCCTCTGCACCACTACCCTCCTTCTCCTCCTCCTCTGCACCACTACCCTCCTCCTCCTCTGCATCACTACCCTACTCCTCCTCTGCATCACAACCCTCCTCTACCTCTGCCCCACTACCCCCCTCCTCCTCCTCTGCACCACTACCCTCGTCCTCTGCACCACTACCCGCCTCCTCTGCACCACTACTCTCCTCCTCCTCTGCACCACTACCCTCCTCCTCCTCCGCACTACTACACTCCTCCTCTGCACCACTACCCTCCTCCTCCTCTGCACCACTACCCTTCTCCTCCTCTGCACCACTACCCTCCTCCTCCTCTGCACCACTTCCCTCCTCCTCTGCACCTCTACCCTCCTCCTCTACACCACTACCCTCCTCCTCCTCCGCACTACTACCCTCCTCCTCTGCACCACTACCCTCCTCCTCCTCCTTCGCACCACTACCCTCTTCCTCTGCACCACTACCCTCCTCCTCCTTTGCACCACTTCCCTCCTCCTCTGCACCACTACCATCCTCCTCCTCCTCCTCTGCACCACTACCCTCCTCCTCCTCCGCACCACTACCCTCCTCCTCTGCATCACTACAATCCTCCTCCTCCTCCTCCGCACCACTACCCTCCTCCTCTGCATCACTACCATCCTTCTCCTCCTCCTCTGCACCACTACCCTCCTCCTCCTCCGCACCACTACCCTCCTCCTCTGCATCACTACCATCCTCCTCCTCCTCCTCCGCACCACTACCCTCCTCCTCCTCCTCCGCACCACTACCCTCCTCCTCCTCCTCTGCACCACTACCCTCCTCTTCCTTCGCACCACTACCCTCCTCCTCCTCTGCACCACTACCCTCCTCCTCCTCCTCCTCAGCACCACTACCCTCCTCCTCTGCACAACTACCCTCCTCCTCCTCCTCCTCTGCATCACTACCTTCCTCCTCCTCCTCCGCACCACTACCCTCCTCCTCTGCATCACTACCATCCTCCTCCTCCTCCTCCGCACCACTAGCCTCCTCCTCCTCCTCCGCACCACTTCCCTCCTCCTCTACAACACTACCCTCCTCCTCTGCATAACCACCCTCCTCCTCCTCCGCACCACTACCCTCCTCCTCTGCACCACTACCCTCCTCCTCTGCATAACTACCCTCCTCCTCCTCCTCCTCTGCGCCCCTACCCTCCTCCTCCTCTGCACCACTACCCTCCTCCTCCTCTGCACCACTACAATCCTCCTCTGCATAACTACCCTCCTCCTCCTGTGCACCACTACCCTCCTCCTGTGCACCACTACCCTCCTCCTCCTCTGCACCACTACCCTCCTCCTCTGCATCACTATCCTCCTCCTCTGCACCACTACCCGCATCCTCCTCCTCCTCAGGAACACTACCCTCGTCCTCCTCTGCGCCACTACCCTCCTCCTCCTCCCCCTCTGCACCACTACCCTCCTCCTCTGCACCACTACCCTCCTCCTCTGCACCACTACCCTCCTCCTCCTCTGCACTACTACCCTCCTCCTCCTCTGCACCTCTAACTTCCTCCTCTGCACCACTACCCTCCTCTTCTGCACCACTACCCTCCTCCTCCTCTGCACCACTTCCCTCCTCCTCCTCTGCACCACTACCCTCCTTCTCCTCCTCCTCTGCACCACTACCCTCCTCCTCCTCTGCATCACTACCCTCCTCCTCCTCTGCATCACAACCCTCCTCCTCCTCTGCCCCACTACCTCCCTCCTCCTCCTCTGCACCACTACCCTCGTCCTCTGCACCACTACCTGCCTCCTCTGCACCACTACCCTCCTCCTCTTCTGCAGCACTACCCCTCCTCCTACTCCTCTGCACCACTACCCTCCTCCTCCTCTGCATCACTACCCTCCTCCTCCTCTGCATCACTACCCTCCTCCTCCTCCTCAGCACCACTTCCCCCCTCCTCCTCCTCTGCACTACTACCCTCGTCCTCTGCACCACTACCCTCCTCCTCTGCACCACTACCCTCCTCCTCCTCCTCTGCACCACTACCCTCCTCCTCCTCTGCACCACTACCCTCCTGCTCTGCACCACTACCCTCCTGCTCCTCTGCACCACTACCCTCCTCCTCTGCACCACTACCCTCCTCCTCCTCTGCACCACTACCCTCCTCCTCTGCACCACTACACTCCTCCTCTGCACCACTACCTTCCTCCTCCTCTTCACCACTACCCTCCTCCTCTGCAACACTACCCTCCTCCTCCTCTGCGCCACTACCCTCCTCCTCCTCCCCCTCTGCACCACTACCCTCCTCCTCTGCACCACTACCCTCCTCCTCTGCACCACTACCCTCCTCCTCCTCTGCACTACTACCCTCCTCCTCCTCTGCACCTCTAACTTCCTCCTCTGCACCACTACCCTCCTCTTCTGCACCACTACCCTCCTCCTCCTCTGCACCACTTCCCTCCTCCTCCTCTGCACCACTACCCTCCTTCTCCTCCTCCTCTGCACCACTACCCTCCTCCTCCTCTGCATCACTACCCTCCTCCTCCTCTGCATCACAACCCTCCTCCTCCTCTGCCCCACTACCTCCCTCCTCCTCCTCTGCCCCACTACCTCCCTCCTCCTCCTCTGCACCACTACCCTCGTCCTCTGCACCACTACCTGCCTCCTCTGCACCACTACCCTCCTCCTCTTCTGCAGCACTACCCTCCTCCTACTCCTCTGCACCACTACCCTCCTCCTCCTCTGCATCACTACCCTCCTCCTCCTCTGCATCACTACCCTCCTCCTCCTCCTCAGCACCACTTCCCCCCTCCTCCTCCTCTGCACCACTACCCTCGTCCTCTGCACCACTACCCTCCTCCTCTGCACCACTACCCTCGTCCTCTGCACCACTACCCTCCTCCTCTGCACCACTACCCTCCTCCTCCTCCTCTGCACCACTACCCTCCTCCTCCTCTGCACCACTACCCTCCTGCTCTGCACCACTACCCTCCTGCTCCTCTGCACCACTACCCTCCTCCCCTGCACCACTACCCTCCTCCTCCTCTGCACCACTACCCTCCTCCTCTGCACCACTACACTCCTCCTCTGCACCACTACCCTCCTCCTCCTCTTCACCACTACCCTCCTCCTCTGCACCACTACCCTCCTCCTCCTCTGCACCACTACCCTCCTCCTCTGCATTACTACCCTCCTGCTCCTCTGCACCACTACCCTCCTCCTCTGCACCACTACCCTCCTCCTCTGCACCACTACCCTCCTCCTCCTCTGCACCACTACCCTCCTCCTCTGCACCACTACCCTCCTCCTCCTCTGCACCACTACCCTCCTCTTCCTCTGCACCTCTACCTTCCTCCTCTGTACCACTACCCTCCTCCTCTGCATCACTACCCTCCTCCTCTGCACCACTATCCTCATCCTCCTCCTCCTCCTAAGCACCACTACCCTCCTCCTCCTCTGCGCCACTACCCTCCTCCTCCTTCCCCTCTGCACCACTACCCTCCTTCTCTGCACCACTACCCTCCTCCTCCTCTGCACCACTACCCTCCTCCTCCTCTGCACCACTACCCTCCTCCTCTGCACCACTACCCTCCTCCTCCTCTGCACCACTACCCTCCTCCTCTGCATCACTACCCTCCTCCTCTGCACCACTATCCGCATCCTCCTCCTCCTCCTAAGCACCACTACCCTCCTCCTCCTCTGCGCCACTACCCTCCTCCTCCTCCCCCTCTGCACCACTACCCTCCTTCTCTGCACCACTACCCTCCTCCTCCTCTGCACCACTACCCTCCTCCTCTGCATCACTACCCTCCTCCTCTGCACCACTATCCGCATCCTCCTCCTCCTCCTAAGCACCACTACCCTCCTCCTCCTCTGCGCCACTACCCTCCTCCTCCTCCCCCTCTGCACCACTACCCTCCTTCTCTGCACCACTACCCTCCTCCTCCTCTGCACCACTACCCTCCTCCTCTGCACCACTACCCTCCTCCTCCTCTGCACCACTACCCTCCTCCTCTGCACCACTACCCTCCTCCTCCTTTGCACCACTTCCCTCCTCCTCTGCACCACTACACTCCTCCTATGCACCACTACCCTCCTCCTCCTCTGCACCACTACCCTCCTCCTCTGCACCACTACCCTCCTCCTCCTCTGCACTACTACCCTCCCCCTCTGCATTACTACCCTCCTGCTCCTCTGCACCACTACCCTCCTCCTCCACTGCACCACTTCACTCCTCCTCTGCATCACTACCCTCCTCCTCTGCACCACTACCCGCATCCTCCTCCTCCTCAGCACCACTACCCTCCTCCTCCTCTGCATCACTACCCTACTCCTCCTCTGCATCACAACCCTCCTCTACCTCTGCCCCACTACCCCCCTCCTCCTCCTCTGCACCACTACCCTCGTCCTCTGCACCACTACCCGCCTCCTCTGCACCACTACCCTCCTCCTCCTCTGCACCACTACCCTCCTCCTCCTCCGCACTAATACACTCCTCCTCTGCACCACTACCCTCCTCCTCCTCTGCACCACTACCCTTCTCCTCCTCTGCACCACTACCCTCCTCCTCCTCTGCACCACTTCCCTCCTCCTCTGCACCTCTACCCTCCTCCTCTACACCACTACACTCCTCCTCCTCCGCACTACTACCCTCCTCCTCTGCACCACTACCCTCCTCCTCCTCCTTCGCACCACTACCCTCTTCCTCTGCACCACTACCCTCCTCCTCCTTTGCACCACTACCCTCCTCTGCACCACTACCATCCTCCTCCTCCTCCTCTGCACCACTACCCTCCTCCTCCTCCGCACCACTACCCTCCTCCTCTGCATCACTACCATCCTCCTCCTCCTCCGCACCACTACCCTCCTCCTCTGCATCACTACCATCCTCCTCCTCCTCTGCACCACTACCCTCCTCCTCCTCCGCACCACTACCCTCCTCCTCTGCATCACTACCATCCTCCTCCTCCTCCTCCGCACCACTACCCTCCTCCTCCTCCTCCGCACCACTACCCTCATCCTCCTCCTCTGCACCACTACCCTCCTCCTCTGCACCACTACCCTCCTCTTCCTTCGCACCACTACCCTCCTCCTCCTCTGCACCACTACCCTCCTCCTCCTCCTCCTCAGCACCACTACCCTCCTCCTCTGCACAACTACACTCCTCCTCCTCCTCCTCTGCATCACTACCTTCCTCCTCCTCCTCCGCACCACTAGCCTCCTCCTCCTCCTCCGCACCACTACCCTCCTCCTCTACAACACTACCCTTCTCCTCTGCATAACCACCCTCCTCCTCCTCCGCACCACTACCCTCCTCCTTTGCACCACTACCCTCCTCCTCTGCGCCCCTACCCTCCTCCTCCTCCTCCTCTGCGCCCCTACCCTCCTCCTCCTCTGCACCACTACCCTCCTCCTCCTCTGCACCACTACAATCCTCCTCTGCATAACTACCCTCCTCCTCCTCTGCACCACTACCCTCCTCCTGTGCACCACTACCCTCCTCCTCCTCTGCACCACTACCCTCCTCCTCTGCACCACTACCCGCATCCTCCTCCTCCTCAGGAACACTACCCTCCTCCTCCTCTGCGCCACTACCCTCCTCCTCCTCCCCCTCTGCACCACTACCCTCCTCCTCTGCACCACTACCCTCCTCCTCTGCACCACTACCCTCCTCCTCCTCTGCACTACTACCCTCCTCCTCCTCTGCACCTCTAACTTCCTCCTCTGCACCACTACCCTCCTCTTCTGCACCACTTCCCTCCTCCTCCTCTGCACCACTACCCTCCTTCTCCTCCTCCTCTGCATCACTACCCTCCTCCTCCTCCTCTGCCCCACTACCCCCCTCCTCCTCCTCTGCACCACTACCCTCGTCCTCTGCACCACTACCTGCCTCCTATGCACCACTACCCTCCTCCTCCTCTGCAGCACTACCCTCCTCCTACTCCTCCTCTGCACCACTACCCTCCTCCTCCTCTGCATCACTACCCTCCTCCTCCTCTGCATCACTACCCTCCTCCTCCTCCTCAGCACCACTTCCCCCCTCCTCCTCCTCCTCTGCACCACTACCCTCGTCCTCTGCACCACTACCCTCTTCTCTGCACCACTACCCTCCTCCTCTGCACCACTACCCTCCTCCTCTGCACCACTACCCTCCTCCTCCTCTGCACCACTACCCTCCTCTTCCTCTGCACCTCTACCTTCCTCCTCTGCACCACTACCATCCTTCTCTGCATCACTACCCTCCTCCTCTGCACCACTATCCGCATCCTCCTCCTCCTCCTAAGCACCACTACCCTCCTCCTCCTCTGCGCCACTACCCTCCTAATCCACCCCCTCTGCACCACTACCCTCCTTCTCTGCACCACTACCCTCCTCCTCCTCTGCACCACTATCCTCCTCCTCCTCTGCACCACTACCCTCCTGCTCCTCTGAACCACTACCCTCCTCCTCTGCACCACTACCCTCCTCCTCCTCTGCACCACTACCCTCTTCCTCTGCACCACTACCCTCCTCCTCCTCTGCACCACTACTCTCCTCCTCTGCACCACTACACTCCTCCTATGCACCACTACCCTCCTCCTCCTCTGCACCACTACCCTCGTCCTCTGCACCAGTACCCTCCTTCTCTGCACCACTACCTTCCTCCTCCTCCTCTGCACCACTACCCTCCTGCTCCTCTGCACCACTACCCTTCTCCTCTGCACCACTACCCTCCTCCTCCTCTGCACCACTACCCTCCTCCTCTGCACCACTACCCTCCTGCTCCTCTGCACCACTACCCTCCTCCTCTGCACCACTACCCTCCTCCTCCTCTGCACCACTACCCTCCTCCTCTGCACCACTACCCTCCTCCTCTGCACCACTACCCTCCTCCTCCTCTGCACCACTACCCTCCTCCTCTGCACCACTACCATCCTCCTCCTCTGCACCACTACCCTCCTCCTCCTCTGCACCACTACCCTCCTCCTCTGCACCGCTACCATCCTCCTCCTCTGCACCACTACCCTCCTCCTCTGCATTACTACTATCCTGCTCCTCTGCACCACTACCCTCCTCCTCTGCACCACAACCCTCCTCCTCTGCACCACTACCCTCCTCCTCCTCTGCACCACTACCCTCCTCTTCCTCTGCACCTCTTCCTTCCTCCTCTGCACCACTACCCTCCTCCTCTGCATCACTACCCTCCTCCTCTGCACCACTATCCGCATCCTCCTCCTCCTCCTAAGCACCACTACCCTCCTCCTCCTCTGCGCCACTACCCTCCTCCTCCTCCCCCTCTGCACCACTACCCTCCTTCTCTGCACCACTACCCTCCTCCTCCTCTGCACCACTATCCTCCTCCTCCTCTGCACCACTATCCTCCTGCTCCTCTGCACCACTACCCTCCTCCTCTGCACCACTACCCTCCTCCTCCTCTGCACCACTACCCTCCTCCTCTGCACCACTACCCTCCTCCTCCTCTGCACCACTACCCTCCCCCTCTGCATTACTACCCTCCTGCTCCTCTGCACCACTACCCTCCTCCTCCTCTGCATTACTACCCTCCTGCTCCTCTGCACCACTACCCTCCTCCTCCTCTGCACCACTTCACTCCTCCTCTGCCTCACTACCCTCCTCCTCTGCACCACTACCCGCATCCTCCTCCTCCTCAGCACCACTACCCTCCTCCTCCTCTGCGCCACTACCCTCCTCCTCCTTCCCCTCTGCACCACTACCCTCCTCTTCTGCACCACAACCCTTCTCTTCCTCTGCACCACTACCCTCCTCCTCCTCTGCACCACTACTCTCCTCCTCCTCTGCACCTCTACCTTCCTCCTCTGCACCACTACCCTCCTCTTCTGCACCACTACCCTCCTCCTCCTCTGCACCAGTTCCCTCCTCCTCCTCTGCACCACTACCCTCCTTCTCCTCCTCCTCTGCACCACTACCCTCCTCCTCCTCTGCATCACTACCCTCCTCCACAACTGCATCACAACCCTCCTCTTCCTCTGCCCCACTACCCCCCCCCCTCCTCTTCTGCACCACTACCCTCCTCCTCTGCACCACTACCCTCCTCCTCCTCTGCACCACTACCCTCCTCCTCTGCACCACTACCCTCCTCCTCCTCTGCACCACTACCCTCCTCTTCCTCTGCACCTCTACCTTCCTCCTCTGCACCACTACCATCCTCCTCTGCATCACTACCCTCCTCCTCTGCACCACTATCCGCATCCTCCTCCTCCTCCTAAGCACCACTACCCTCCTCCTCCTCTGCGCCACTACCCTCCTCCTCCACCCCCTCTGCACCACTACCCTCCTTCTCTGCACCACAACCCTCCTCCTCCTCTGCACCACTACCCTCCTGCTCCTCTGCACCACTACCCTCCTCCTCTGCACCACTACCCTCCTCCTCCTCTGCACCACTACCCTCCTCCTCTGCACCACTACCCTCCTCCTCTGCACCACTACCCTCCTCCTCCTCTGCACCACTACCCTCCTCCTCTGCACCACTACCATCCTCCTCCTCTGCACCACTACCCTCCTCCTCCTCTGCACCACTACCCTCCTCCTCTGCACCGCTACCATCCTCCTCCTCTGCACCACTACCCTCCTCCTCTGCATTACTACCCTCCTGCTCCTCTGCACCACTACCCTCCTCCTCTGCACCACAACCCTCCTCCTCTGCACCACTACCCTCCTCCTCCTCTGCACCACTACCCTCCTCTTCCTCTGCACCTCTTCCTTCCTCCTCTGCACCACTACCCTCCTCCTCTGCATCACTACCCTCCTCCTCTGCACCACTATCCGCATCCTCCTCCTCCTCCTAAGCACCACTACCCTCCTCCTCCTCTGCGCCACTACCCTCCTCCTCCTCCCCCTCTGCACCACTACCCTCCTTCTCTGCACCACTACCCTCCTCCTCCTCTGCACCACTATCCTCCTCCTCCTCTGCACCACTATCCTCCTGCTCCTCTGAACCACTACCCTCCTCCTCTGCACCACTATCCTCCTCCTCCTCTGCACCACTACCCTCCCCCTCTGCATTACTACCCTCCTGCTCCTCTGCACCACTACCCTCCTCCTCCTCTGCATTACTACCCTCCTGCTCCTCTGCACCACTACCCTCCTCCTCCTCTGCACCACTTCACTCCTCCTCTGCCTCACTACCCTCCTCCTCTGCACCACTACCCGCATCCTCCTCCTCCTCAGCACCACTACCCTCCTCCTCCTCTGCGCCACTACCCTCCTCCTCCTTCCCCTCTGCACCACTACCCTCCTCTTCTGCACCACAACCCTTCTCCTCCTCTGCACCACTACCCTCCTCCTCCTCTGCACCACTACCCTCCTCCTCCTCTGCACCTCTACCTTCCTCCTCTGCACCACTACCCTCCTCTTCTGCACCACTACCCTCCTCCTCCTCTGCACCAGTTCCCTCCTCCTCCTCTGCACCACTACCCTCCTTCTCCTCCTCCTCTGCACCACTACCCTCCTCCTCCTCTGCATCACTACCCTCCTCCACAACTGCATCACAACCCTCCTCTTCCTCTGCCCCACTACCCCCCCCTCCTCTTCTGCACCACTACCCTCCTCCTCTGCACCACTACCCTCCTCCTCCTCTGCACCACTACCCTCCTCCTCTGCACCACTACCCTCCTCCTCCTCTGCACCACTACCCTCCTCTTCCTCTGCACCGCTACCTTCCTCCTCTGCACCACTACCATCCTCCTCTGCATCACTACCCTCCTCCTCTGCACCACTATCCGCATCCTCCTCCTCCTCCTAAGCACCACTACCCTCCTCCTCCTCTGCGCCACTACCCTCCTCCTCCACCCCCTCTGCACCACTACCCTCCTTCTCTGCACCACAACCCTCCTCCTCCTCTGCACCACTATCCTCCTCCTCCTCTGCACCACTACCCTCCTGCTCCTCTGAACCACTACCCTTCTCCTCCGCACCACTACCCTCCTCCTCCTCTGCACCACTACCCTCCTCCTCTGCACCACTACCCTCCTCCTCTGCACCACTACCCTCCTCCTCCTCTGCACCACTACCCTCCTCCTCTGCACCACTACACTCCTCCTATGCACCACTACCCTCCTCCTCCTCTGCACCACTACCCTCGTCCTCTGCACCAGTACCCTCCTTCTCTGCACCACTACCTTCCTCCTCCTCCTCTGCACCACTACCCTCCTGCTCCTCTGCACCACTACCCTTCTCCTCTGCACCACTACCCTCCTCCTCCTCTGCACCACTACCCTCCTCCTCCTCTGCACCACTACCCTCCTCCTCTGCACCACTACCCTCCTGCTCCTCTGCACCACTACCCTCCTCCTCCTCTGCACCACTACCCTACTCCTCTGCATTACTACCCTCCGGCTCCTCTGCACCACTACCCTCCTCCTCTGCATCACTACACTCCTCCTCTGCCCCACTACCCCCCCCCCTCCTCCTCTGCACCACTACCCTCGTCCTCTGCACCACTTCCCTCCTCCTCTGCACCTCTACCCTCCTCCTCTACACCACTACCCTCCTCCTCCTCCGCACTACTACCCTCCTCCTCTGCATCACTACCCTCCTCCTCCTCCTCCTCCGCACCACTACCCTCCTCCTCCTCCGCACCACTGCCCTCCTCCTCCTCCGCACCACTACCCTCCTCCTCTGCACCACTACCCTCCTCCTCCTCCGCACCACTACCCTCCTCCTCCTCTGCACCACTACCCTCCTCTTCTGCACCACTTCCCTCCTCCTCCTCTGCACCACTACCCTCCTTCTCCTCCTCCTCTGCATCACTACCCTCCTCCTCCTCCTCTGCATCACTACCCTCCTCCTCCTCTGCATCACAACCCTCCTCCTCCTCTGCCCCACTACCCCCCTCCTCCTCCTCTGCACCACTACCCTCGTCCTCTGCACCACTACCTGCCTCCTATGCACCACTACCCTCCTCCTCCTCTGCAGCACTACCCTCCTCCTACTCCTCCTCTGCACCACTACCCTCCTCCTCCTCTGCATCACTACCCTCCTCCTCCTCTGCATCACTACCCTCCTCCTCCTCCTCAGCACCACTTCCCCCCTCCTCCTCCTCTGCACCACTACCCTCGTCCTCTGCACCACTACCCTCCTCCTCTGCACCACTACCCTCCTCCTCTGCACCACTACCCTCCTCCTCTGCACCACTACCCTCCTCCTCCTCTGCACCACTACCCTCCTCTTCCTCTGCATCCTCTACCTTCCTCCTCTGCACCACTACCATCCTCCTCTGCATCACTACCCTCCTCCTCTGCACCACTATCCGCATCCTCCTCCTCCTCCTAAGCACCACTACCCTCCTCCTCCTCTGCGCCACTACCCTCCTCCTCCACCCCCTCTGCACCACTACCCTCCTTCTCTGCACCACTACCCTCCTCCTCCTCTGCACCACTATCCTCCTCCTCCTCTGCACCACTACCCTCCTGCTCCTCTGAACCACTACCCTCCTCCTCTGTACCACTACCCTCCTCCTCCTCTGCACCACTACCCTCTTCCTCTGCACCACTACCCTCCTCCTCCTCTGCACCACTACTCTCCTCCTCTGCACCACTACACTCCTCCTATGCACCACTACCCTCCTCCTCCTCTGCACCACTACCCTCGTCCTCTGCACCAGTACCCTCCTTCTCTGCACCACTACCTTCCTCCTCCTCCTCTGCACCACTACCCTCCTGCTCCTCTGCACCACTACCCTTCTCCTCTGCACCACTACCCTCCTCCTCCTCTGCACCACTACCCTCCTCCTCTGCACCACTACCCTCCTGCTCCTCTGCACCACTACCCTCCTCCTCTGCACCACTACCCTCCTCCTCCTCTGCACCACTACCCTCCTCCTCTGCACCACTACACTCCTCCTCTGCACCACTACCCTCCTCCTCCTCTGCACCACTACCCTCCTCCTCTGCACCACTACCATCCTCCTCCTCTGCACCACTACCCTCCTCCTCCTCTGCACCACTACCCTCCTCCTCTGCACCGCTACCATCCTCCTCCTCTGCACCACTACCCTCCTCCTCTGCATTACTACCCTCCGGCTCCTCTGCACCACTACCCTCCTCCTCTGCACCACAACCCTCCTCCTCTGCACCACTACCCTCCTCCTCCTCTGCACCACTACCCTCCTCTTCCTCTGCACCTCTTCCTTCCTCCTCTGCACCACTACCCTCCTCCTCTGCATCACTACCCTCCTCCTCTGCACCACTATCCGCATCCTCCTCCTCCTCCTAAGCACCACTACCCTCCTCCTCCTCTGCGCCACTACCCTCCTCCTCCTCCCCCTCTGCACCACTACCCTCCTTCTCTGCACCACTACCCTCCTCCTCCTCTGCACCACTATCCTCCTCCTCCTCTGCACCACTATCCTCCTGCTCCTCTGAACCACTACCCTCCTCCTCTGCACCACTATCCTCCTCCTCCTCTGCACCACTACCCTCCTCCTCTGCACCACTACCCTCCTCCTCCTCTGCACCACTACCCTCCCCCTCTGCATTACTACCCTCCTGCTCCTCTGCACCACTACCCTCCTCCTCCTCTGCATTACTACCCTCCTGCTCCTCTGCACCACTACCCTCCTCCTCCTCTGCACCACTTCACTCCTCCTCTGCCTCACTACCCTCCTCCTCTGCACCACTACCCGCATCCTCCTTCTCCTCAGCACCACTACCCTCCTCCTCCTCTGCGCCACTACCCTCCTCCTCCTTCCCCTCTGCACCACTACCCTCCTCTTCTGCACCACAACCCTTCTCCTCCTCTGCACCACTACCCTCCTCCTCCTCTGCACCACTACCCTCCTCCTCCTCTGCACCTCTACCTTCCTCCTCTGCACCACTACCCTCCTCTTCTGCACCACTACCCTCCTCCTCCTCTGCACCAGTTCCCTCCTCCTCCTCTGCACCACTACCCTCCTTCTCCTCCTCCTCTGCACCACTACCCTCCTCCTCCTCTGCATCACTACCCTCCTCCACAACTGCATCACAACCCTCCTCTTCCTCTGCCCCACTACCCCCCCCCTCCTCTTCTGCACCACTACCCTCCTCCTCTGCACCACTACCCTCCTCCTCCTCTGCACCACTACCCTCCTCCTCTGCACCACTACCCTCCTCCTCCTCTGCACCACTACCCTCCTCTTCCTCTGCACCTCTACCTTCCTCCTCTGCACCACTACCATCCTCCTCTGCATCACTACCCTCCTCCTCTGCACCACTATCCGCATCCTCCTCCTCCTCCTAAGCACCACTACCCTCCTCCTCCTCTGCGCCACTACCCTCCTCCTCCACCCCCTCTGCACCACTACCCTCCTTCTCTGCACCACAACCCTCCTCCTCCTCTGCACCACTATCCTCCTCCTCCTCTGCACCACTACCCTCCTGCTCCTCTGAACCACTACCCTTCTCCTCCGCACCACTACCCTCCTCCTCCTCTGCACCACTACCCTCCTCCTCTGCACCACTACCCTCCTCCTCTGCACCACTACCCTCCTCCTCCTCTGCACCACTACCCTCCTCCTCTGCACCACTACACTCCTCCTATGCACCACTACCCTCCTCCTCCTCTGCACCACTACCCTCGTCCTCTGCACCAGTACCCTCCTTCTCTGCACCACTACCTTCCTCCTCCTCCTCTGCACCACTACCCTCCTGCTCCTCTGCACCACTACCCTTCTCCTCTGCACCACTACCCTCCTCCTCCTCTGCACCACTACCCTCCTCCTCTGCACCACTACCCTCCTGCTCCTCTGCACCACTACCCTCCTCCTCTGCACCACTACCCTCCTCCTCCTCTGCACCACTACCCTCCTCCTCTGCACCACTACACTCCTCCTCTGCACCACTACCCTCCTCCTCCTCTGCACCACTACCCTCCTCCTCTGCACCACTACCATCCTCCTCCTCTGCACCACTACCCTACTCCTCTGCATTACTACCCTCCTGCTCCTCTGCACCACTACCCTCCTCCTCTGCACCACTACCCTCCTCCTCTGCACCACTACCCTCCTCCTCCTCTGCACCACTACCCTCCTCCTCTGCACCACTACCCTCCTCCTCCTCTGCACCACTACCCTCCTCTTCCTCTGCACCTCTTCCTTCCTCCTCTGCACCACTACCCTCCTCCTCTGCATCACTACCCTCCTCCTCTGCACCACTATCCGCATCCTCCTCCTCCTCCTAAGCACCACTACCCTCCTCCTCCTCTGCGCCACTACCCTCCTCCTCCTCCCCCTCTGCACCACTACCCTCCTTCTCTGCACCACTACCCTCCTCCTCCTCTGCACCACTATCCTCCTCCTCCTCTGCACCACTATCCTCCTGCTCCTCTGAACCACTACCCTCCTCCTCTGCACCACTACCCTCCTCCTCCTCTGAACCACTACCCTCCTCCTCTGCACCACTACCCTCCTCCTCCTCTGCACCACTACCCTCCTCCTCTGCACCACTACACTCCTCCTATGCACCACTTCCCTCCTCCTCTGCACCTCTACCCTCCTCCTCTACACCACTACCCTCCTCCTCCTCCTCCTCCGCATCACAACCCTCCTCTTCCTCTGCCCCACTACCCCCCCCCCTCCTCCTCTGCACCACTACCCTCGTCCTCTGCACCACTTCCCTCCTCCTCTGCACCTCTACCCTCCTCCTCTACACCACTACCCTCCTCCTCCTCCGCACTACTACCCTCCTCCTCTGCATCACTACCCTCCTCCTCCTCCTCCTCCGCACCACTACCCTCCTCCTCCTCCGCACCACTGCCCTCCTCCTCCTCCGCACCACTACCCTCCTCCTCTGCACCACTACCCTCCTCCTCCTCCGCACCACTACCCTCCTCCTCCTCTGCACCACTACCCTCCTCTTCTGCACCACTTCCCTCCTCCTCCTCTGCACCACTACCCTCCTTCTCCTCCTCCTCTGCATCACTACCCTCCTCCTCCTCCTCTGCATCACTACCCTCCTCCTCCTCTGCATCACAACCCTCCTCCTCCTCTGCCCCACTACCCCCCTCCTCCTCCTCTGCACCACTACCCTCGTCCTCTGCACCACTACCTGCCTCCTATGCACCACTACCCTCCTCCTCCTCTGCAGCACTACCCTCCTCCTACTCCTCCTCTGCACCACTACCCTCCTCCTCCTCTGCATCACTACCCTCCTCCTCCTCTGCATCACTACCCTTCTCCTCCTCCTCAGCACCACTTCCCCCCTCCTCCTCCTCTGCACCACTACCCTCGTCCTCTGCACCACTACCCTCCTCCTCTGCACCACTACCCTCCTCCTCTGCACCACTACCCTCCTCCTCTGCACCACTACCCTCCTCCTCCTCTGCACCACTACCCTCCTCTTCCTCTGCACCTCTACCTTCCTCCTCTGCACCACTACCATCCTCCTCTGCATCACTACCCTCCTCCTCTGCACCACTATCCGCATCCTCCTCCTCCTCCTAAGCACCACTACCCTCCTCCTCCTCTGCGCCACTACCCTCCTCCTCCACCCCCTCTGCACCACTACCCTCCTTCTCTGCACCACTACCCTCCTCCTCCTCTGCACCACTATCCTCCTCCTCCTCTGCACCACTACCCTCCTGCTCCTCTGAACCACTACCCTCCTCCTCTGCACCACTACCCTCCTCCTCCTCTGCACCACTACCCTCTTCCTCTGCACCACTACCCTCCTCCTCCTCTGCACCACTACTCTCCTCCTCTGCACCACTACACTCCTCCTATGCACCACTACCCTCCTCCTCCTCTGCACCACTACCCTCGTCCTCTGCACCAGTACCCTCCTTCTCTGCACCACTACCTTCCTCCTCCTCCTCTGCACCACTACCCTCCTCCTCCTCTGCACCACTACCCTCCTCCTCTGCACCACTACCCTCCTCCTCCTCTGCACCACTACCCTCCTCCTCTGCACCACTACCCTCCTGCTCCTCTGCACCACTACCCTCCTCCTCTGCACCACTACCCTCCTCCTCCTCTGCACCACTACCCTCCTCCTCTGCACCACTACACTCCTCCTCTGCACCACTACCCTCCTCCTCCTCTGCACCACTACCCTCCTCCTCTGCACCACTACCATCCTCCTCCTCTGCACCACTACCCTCCTCCTCCTCTGCACCACTACCCTCCTCCTCTGCACCGCTACCATCCTCCTCCTCTGCACCACTACCCTCCTCCTCTGCATTACTACCCTCCTGCTCCTCTGCACCACTACCCTCCTCCTCTGCACCACAACCCTCCTCCTCTGCACCACTACCCTCCTCCTCCTCTGCACCACTACCCTCCTCTTCCTCTGCACCTCTTCCTTCCTCCTCTGCACCACTACCCTCCTCCTCTGCATCACTACCCTCCTCCTCTGCACCACTATCCGCATCCTCCTCCTCCTCCTAAGCACCACTACCCTCCTCCTCCTCTGCGCCACTACCCTCCTCCTCCTCCCCCTCTGCACCACTACCCTCCTTCTCTGCACCACTACCCTCCTCCTCCTCTGCACCACTATCCTCCTCCTCCTCTGCACCACTATCCTCCTGCTCCTCTGAACCACTACCCTCCTCCTCTGCACCACTATCCTCCTCCTCCTCTGCACCACTACCCTCCTCCTCTGCACCACTACCCTCCTCCTCCTCTGCACCACTACCCTCCCCCTCTGCATTACTACCCTCCTGCTCCTCTGCACCACTACCCTCCTCCTCCTCTGCATTACTACCCTCCTGCTCCTCTGCACCACTACCCTCCTCCTCCTCTGCACCACTTCACTCCTCCTCTGCCTCACTACCCTCCTCCTCTGCACCACTACCCGCATCCTCCTCCTCCTCAGCACCACTACCCTCCTCCTCCTCTGCGCCACTACCCTCCTCCTCCTTCCCCTCTGCACCACTACCCTCCTCTTCTGCACCACAACCCTTCTCCTCCTCTGCACCACTACCCTCCTCCTCCTCTGCACCACTACCCTCCTCCTCCTCTGCACCTCTACCTTCCTCCTCTGCACCACTACCCTCCTCTTCTGCACCACTACCCTCCTCCTCCTCTGCACCACTTCCCTCCTCCTCCTCTGCACCACTACCCTCCTTCTCCTCCTCCTCTGCACCACTACCCTCCTCCTCCTCTGCATCACTACCCTCCTCCACAACTGCATCACAACCCTCCTCTTCCTCTGCCCCACTACCCCCCCCCCTCCTCTTCTGCACCACTACCCTCCTCCTCTGCACCACTACCCTCCTCCTCCTCTGCACCACTACCCTCCTCCTCTGCACCACTACCCTCCTCCTCTGCACCACTACCCTCCTCTTCCTCTGCACCTCTACCTTCCTCCTCTGCACCACTACCATCCTCCTCTGCATCACTACCCTCCTCCTCTGCACCACTATCCGCATCCTCCTCCTCCTCCTAAGCACCACTACCCTCCTCCTCCTCTGCGCCACTACCCTCCTCCTCCACCCCCTCTGCACCACTACCCTCCTTCTCTGCACCACAACCCTCCTCCTCCTCTGCACCACTATCCTCCTCCTCCTCTGCACCACTACCCTCCTGCTCCTCTGAACCACTACCCTTCTCCTCTGCACCACTACCCTCCTCCTCCTCTGCACCACTACCCTCCTCCTCTGCACCACTACCCTCCTCCTCTGCACCACTACCCTCCTCCTCCTCTGCACCACTACCCTCCTCCTCTGCACCACTACACTCCTCCTATGCACCACTACCCTCCTCCTCCTCTGCACCACTACCCTCGTCCTCTGCACCAGTACCCTCCTTCTCTGCACCACTACCTTCCTCCTCCTCCTCTGCACCACTACCCTCCTGCTCCTCTGCACCACTACCCTTCTCCTCTGCACCACTACCCTCCTCCTCCTCTGCACCACTACCCTCCTCCTCTGCACCACTACCCTCCTGCTCCTCTGCACCACTACCCTCCTCCTCTGCACCACTACCCTCCTCCTCCTCTGCACCACTACCCTCCTCCTCTGCACCACTACCCTCCTCCTCTGCACCACTACCCTCCTCCTCCTCTGCACCACTACCCTCCTCCTCTGCACCACTACCATCCTCCTCCTCTGCACCACTACCCTACTCCTCTGCATTACTACCGTCCTGCTCCTCTGCACCACTACCCTCCTCCTCTGCACCACTACCCTCCTCCTCTGCACCACTACCCTCCTCCTCCTCTGCACCACTACCCTCCTCCTCTGCACCACTACCCTCCTCCTCCTCTGCACCTCTTCCTTCCTCCTCTGCACCACTACCCTCCTCCTCTGCATCACTACCCTCCTCCTCTGCACCACTATCCGCATCCTCCTCCTCCTCCTAAGCACCACTACCCTCCTCCTCCTCTGCGCCACTTCCCTCCTCCTCCTCCCCCTCTGCACCACTACCCTCCTTCTCTGCACCACTACCCTCCTCCTCCTCTGCACCACTATCCTCCTCCTCCTCTGCACCACTATCCTCCTGCTCCTCTGAACCACTACCCTCCTCCTCTGCACCACTACCCTCCTACTCCTCTGAACCACTACCCTCCTCCTCTGCACCACTACCCTCCTCCTCCTCTGCACCACTACCCTCCTCCTCTGCACCACTACACTCCTCCTATGCACCACTTCCCTCCTCCTCTGCACCTCTACCCTCCTCCTCTACACCACTACCCTCCTCCTCCTCCTCCTCCGCATCACAACCCTCCTCTTCCTCTGCCCCACTACCCCCCCCTCCTCCTCTGCACCACTACCCTCGTCCTCTGCACCACTTCCCTCCTCCTCTGCACCTCTACCCTCCTCCTCTACACCACTACCCTCCTCCTCCTCCGCACTACTACCCTCCTCCTCTGCATCACTACCCTCCTCCTCCTCCTCCTCCGCACCACTACCCTCCTCCTCCTCCGCACCACTGCCCTCCTCCTCCTCCGCACCACTACCCTCCTCCTCTGCACCACTACCCTCCTCCTCCTCCGCACCACTACCCTCCTCCTCCTCTGCACCACTACCCTCTTCCTCCTGCTCCTCAGCACCACTACCTTCCTCCTCCTCTGCACCACTACCCTCCTCCTCCTCTGCACCACTACCCTCCTCCTCTGCACCTCTACCCTCCTCATCCTCTGCACCACTACCCTCCTCCTCTGCACCACTACCCTCCTCCTCCTCTGCATCACTACCCTCCTCCTCTGCACTACTACCCGCATCCTCCTCTGCACCACTACCCTCCTCCTCTGCATCACTACCCTCCTCCTCTGCACCGTTACCCTCCTCCTCTGCATCACTACCCTCCTCCTCTGCACCACTACCCGCATCCTCCTCCTCCTAAGCACCACTACCCTCCTCCTCCTCTGCGCCACTACCCTCCTCCTCCTCCTCCCCCTCTGCACCACTACCCTCCTTCTCTGCACCACTACCCTCCTCCTCCTCTGCACCACTATCCTCCTCCTCCTCTGCACCACTACCCTCCTGCTCCTCTGAACTACTACCCTCCTCCTCTGCACCACTACCCTCCTCCTCCTCTGCACCACTACCCTCCTCCTCTGCACCACTACACTCTTCCTATGCACCACTACCCTCCTCCTCCTCTGCACCACTACCCTCCTCCTCTGCACCACTACCCTCCTCCTCCTCTGCACCACTACCCTCCCCCTCTGCATTACTACCCTCCTGCTCCTCTGCACCACTACCCTCCTCCTCCTCTGCACCACTACCCTCCTCCTCTGCATCACTACCCTCCTCCTCTGCACCACTACCCGCATCCTCCTCCTCCTCAGCACCACTACCCTCCTCCTCCTCTGCGCCACTACCCTCCTCCTCCTCCCCCTCTGCACCACTACCCTCCTCCTCTGCACCACAACCCTTCTCCTCCTCTGCACCACTACCCTCCTCCTCCTCTGCACCACTACCCTCCTCCTCTGCACCACAACCCTTCTCCTCCTCTGCACCACTACCCTCCTCCTCCTCTGCACCACTACCCTCCTCCTCCTCTGCACTTCTACCTTCCTCCTCTGCACCACTACCCTCCTCTTCTGCACCACTACCCTCCTCCTCCTCTGCACCACTTCCCTCCTCCTCCTCTGCACCACTACCCTCCTTCTCCTCCTCCTCTGCACCACTACCCTCCTCCTCCTCTGCATCACTACCCTACTCCTCCTCTGCATCACAACGCTCCTCTACCTCTGCCCCACTACCCCCCTCCTCCTCCTCTGCACCACTACCCTCGTCTTCTGCACCACTACCCGCCTCCTCTGCACCACTACCCTCCTCCTCCTCTTCACCACTACCCTCCTCCTCCTCCGCACTACTACACTCCTCCTTTGCACCACTACCCTCCTCCTCCGCTGCACCACTACCCTTCTCCTCCTCTGCACCACTACCCTCCTCCTCCTCTGCACCACTTCACTCCTCCTCTGCACCTCTACCCTCCTCCTCTACACCACTACCCTCCTCCTCCTCCTCCGCACTACTACCCTCCTCCTCTGCACCACTACCCTCCTCCTCCTCCTTCGCACCACTACCCTCTTCCTCTGCACCCTTACCCTCCTCCTCCATTGCACCACTACCCTCCTCCTCTGCACCACTACCATCCTCCTCCTCCTCCTCTGCACCACTACCCTCCTCCTCCTCCGCACCACTACCCTCCTCCTCTGCATCACTACCATCCTCCTCCTCCTCCTCCGCACCACTACCCTCCTCCTCTGCATCACTACCAACCTCCTCCTCCTCCTCTGCACCACTACCCTCCTCCTCCTCCGAACCACTACCCTCCTCCTCTGCATCACTACCATCCTCCTCCTCCTCCTCCGCACCACTACCCTCCTCTTCCTCCTCCGCACCACTACCCTCCTCCTCCTCCTCATCTGCACCACTACCCTCCTCCTCTGCACCACTACCCTCCTCTTCCTTCGCACCACTACCCTCCTCCTCCTCTGCAGCACTACCCTCCTCCTCCTCCTCCTCAGCACCACTACCCTCCTCCTCTGCACAACTACCCCCCTCCTCCTCCTCCTCTGCATCACTACCTTCCTCCTCCTCCCCCGCACCACTACCCTCCTCCTCTGCATCACTACCATCCTCCTCCTCCTCCTCCTCCGCACCACTACCCTCCTCCTCTACAACACTACCCTCCTCCTCTGCATAACCACCCTCCTCCTCCTCCTCCGCACCACTACCCTCCTCCTCTGCACCACTACCCTCCTCCTCTGCATAACTACCCTCCTCCTCCTCCTCCTCTGCGCCCCTACCCTCCTCCTCCTCTGCACCACTACCCTCCTCCTCCTCTGCACCACTACAATCCTCCTCTGCATAACTACCCTCCTCCTCCTCCTCTGCACCACTACCCTCCTCCTGTGCACCACTACCCTCCTCCTCCTCTGCACCACTACCCTCCTCCTCTGCATCTCTACCCTCCTCCTCTGCACCACTACCCGCATCCTCCTCCTCCTCAGGAACACTACCCTCCTCCTCCTCTGCGCCACTACCCTCCTCCTCCTCCCCCTCTGCACCACTACCCTCCTCCTCTGCACCACTACCCTCCACCTCCTCTGCACTACTACCCTCCTCCTCCTCTGCACCTCTAACTTCCTCCTCTGCACCACTACCCTCCTCTTCTGCACCACTACCCTCCTCCTCCTCTGCACCACTTCCCTCCTCCTCCTCTGCACCACTACCCTCCTTCTCCTCCTCCTCTGCACCACTACCCTCCTCCTCCTCTGCATCACTACCCTCCTCCTCCTCTGCATCACAACCCTCCTCCTCCTCTGCCCCACTACCCCCCTCCTCCTCCTCTGCACCACTACCCTCGTCCTCTGCACCACTACCTGCCTCCTCTGCACCACTACCCTCCTCATCCTCTGCAGCACTACCCTCCTCCTACTCCTCCTCTGCACCACTACCCTCCTCCTCCTCTGCATCACTACCCTCCTCCTCCTCTGCATCACTACCCTCCTCCTCCTCCTCAGCACCACTTCCCCCCTCCTCCTCTTCTGCACCACTACCCTCGTCCTCTGCACCACTACCCTCCTCCTCTGCACCACTACCCTCCTCCTCCTCCTCTGCACCACTACCCTCCTGCTCCTCTGCACCACTACCCTCCTACTCTGCACCACTACCCTCCTCTTTCTCTGCACCACTACCCTCCTCCTCTGCACCACTACCCTCCTGCTCCTCTGCACCACTACCCTCCTCCTTTGCACCACTACCCTCCTCCTCCTCTGCACCACTACCCTCCTCCTCTGCACCACTACACTCCTCCTCTGCACCACTACCCTCCTCCTCCTCTGCACCACTACCCTCCTCCTCTGCACCACTACCCTCCTCCTCCTCTGCACCACTACCCTCCTCCTCTGCATTACTACCCTCCTGCTCCTCTGCACCACTACCCTCCTCCTCTGCACCACTACCCTCCTCCTCTGCACCACTACCCTCCTCCTCTGCACCACTACCCTCCTCCTCTGCACCACTACCCTCCTCCTCCTCTGCACCACTACCCTCCTCTTCCTCTGCGCCTCTACCTTCCTCCTCTGCACCACTACCCTCCTCCTCTGCATCACTACCCTCCTCCTCTGCACCACTATCCGCATCCTCCTCCTCCTCCTAAGCACCACTACCCTCCTACTCGTCTGCGCCACTACCCTCCTCCTCCTCCCCCTCTGCACCACTACCCTCCTTCTCTGCACCACTACCCTCCTCCTCCTCTGCACCACTATCCTCCTTCTCCTCTGCACCACTACCCTCCTGCTCCTCTGAACCACTACCCTCCTCCTCTGCACCACTACCCTCCTCCTCCTCTGCACCACTACCCTCCTCCTCTGCACCACTACCCTTCTCCTCCTCTGCACCACTACCCTCCTCCTCTGCACCACTACACTCCTCCTATGCACCACTACCCTCCTCCTCCTCTGCACCACTACGCTCTTCCTCTGCACCACTACCCTCCTCCTCCTCTGCACCACTACCCTCCCCCTCTGCATTACTACCCTCCTGCTCCTCTGCACCACTACCCTCCTCCTCCTCTGCACCACTTCACTCCTCCTCTGCATCACTACCCTCCTCTTCTGCACCACTACCCGCATCCTCCTCCTCCTCAGCACCACTACACTCCTCCTCCTCTGCATCACTACCCTCCTCTACCTCTGCCCCACTACCCCCCTCCTCCTCCTCTGCACCACTACCCTCCTCCTCTGCACCACTACCCGCCTCCTCTGCACCACTACCCTCCTCCTCCTCTGCACCACTACCCTCCTCCTCCTCCGCACTACTACACTCCTCCTCTGCACCACTACCCTCCTCCTCCTCTGCACCACTACCCTCCTCCTCCTCTGCACCACTACCCTCCTCCTCCTCTGCACCACTTCCCTCCTTCTCTGCACCTCTACCCTCCTCCTCTACGCCACTACCCTCCTCCTCCTCCGCACTACTACCCTCCTCCTCTGCACCACTACCCTCCCCCTCCTCCTTCGCACCACTACCCTCTTCCTCTGCACCACTACCCTCCTCCTCCTTTGCACCACTACCCTCCTCCTCTGCACCACTACCATCCTCCTCCTCCTCCTCTGCACCACTACCCTCCTCCTCTGCACCACTACCCTCCTCCTCCTCTGCATCACTACCCTCCCCCTCTGCATTACTACCCTCCTGCTCCTCTGCACCACTACCCTCCTCCTCCTCTGCACCACTTCACTCCTCCTCTGCATCACTACCCTCCTCCTCTGCACCACTACCCGCATCCTCCTCCTCCTCAGCACCACTACCCTCCTCCTCCTCTGCGCCACTACCCTCCTCCTCCTTCCCCTCTGCACCACTACCCTCCTCTTCTGCACCACAACCCTTCTCCTCTTCTGCACCACTACCCTCCTCCTCCTCTGCACCACTACCCTCCTCCTCCTCTGCACCTCTACCTTCCTCCTCTGCACCACTACCCTCCTCCTCTGCACTACTACCCTCCTACTCCTCTGCACCACTACTCTCCTCCTCTGCATCACTACCCTCCTCCTCTCCACCACTACCCGCATCCTCCTCCTCCTCAGCACCACTACCCTCCTCCTCCTCTACGCCACTACCCTCCTCCTCCTCCGCACCACTACCCTCCTCCTCTGCACCACTACCCTCCTCCTCTGCATAACTACCCTCCTCCTCTGCACCACTACCCTCCTCCTCTGCATAACTACCCTCCTCCTCCTCCTCCTCCTCCTCTGCACCACTACCCTCCTCCCCCTCTGCACCACTACCCTCCTCCTCCGCATAACTACCCTCCTCCTCCTCCGCACCACTACCCTCCTCCTCCTCTGCACCACTACCCTCCTCCTCTGCATCACTACTCTTCTCCTCCTCCTCCTCAGCACCACTACCCTCCTCCTTCTCTGCACCACTACCCTTCTCCTCCTCCGCACCACTACCCTCCTCCTCTGCACCAATACCCCCCTCCTACTCTGCACCACTACCCTCCTCCTCCTCTGCACCACTACCCTCCTCCTCCTCTGCATCACTACCCTCCTCCTCCTCTGCACCACTACCCTCTTCCTTTCTCTGCACCACTACCCTCCTCCTACTCTGCACCACTTCCCTCTTCCTTTCTCTGCACCACTACCCTCCTCCTACTCTGCACCACTACCCTCCTCCTCCTCTGCACCACTACCCTCCTCCTCCTCCGCACCACTACCCTCCTCCTCCTCTGCACAACTACCCTCCTCCTCCTCTTCAGCACTACCCTCCTCCTCCTCTGCACCACTACCCTCCTCCTCTTCACCACTACCCTCCTCCTCCTCTGCACCACTACCCTCCTCCTCTGCACCACTAGCCTCCTCCTCCTCTGCACAACTACCCTCCTCCTCCTCTTCAGCACTACCCTCCTCCTCCTCTGCACCACTACCCTCCTCCTCTTCACCACTACCCTCCTCCTCCTCTGCACCACTACCCTCCTCCTCCTCTTCAGCACTACCCTCCTCCTCCTCTGCACCACTACCCTCCTCCTCCTCTGCACCACTACCCTCCTCCTTTTCAGCACCACCCTCCTCCTCCTCTGCACCACTACCCTCCTCCTCCTCTGCACCACTACCCTCCTCCTCCTTTTCAGCACTACCCTCCTCCTCCTCTGCACCACTACCCTCCTCCTCCGCCGCTGCACCACTACCCTCCTCCTCTGCACCACTACCCTCCTCCTCTGCACCACTACCCTCCTCCTCCTCCTCCTCAGCACCACTACCCTCCTCCTTTTCTGCACCACTACCCTCCTCCTCCTCTACACCACTACCCTCCTCCTCCTCCGCTGCACTACTACCCTCCTCCTCTGCACCACTACCCTCCTCCTCCTCTGCACCACTACCCTCCTCCTCCTCTGCACCACTACCCGCCTCCTCTGCACCGCTACCCTCCTCCTCCTCCTCTGCATCACTACCCTCCTCCTCCTCCTTAAGAGATGGGTGTGAGGTGTAGCCAGGTGTGGGCTTCAGTGTTCCCTTTCATCTGCAGGTGTAGATGGGGAGAGTTGCCAGGTGTGGGCTTCAGAGTTCCCTCTCATCTGCACGTGTGGGTGTGGAGAGTTGCCAGGTGTCGGCTTCAGTGTTCCCTCTTATCTGCAGGTGTGAGCTTCAATGTTCCCTCTCCTCTGCATGTGTGGGTGGGGAGAGTTGCCAGGTGTGGGCTTCAATGTTCCCTCTCATCTACAGGTGTGGGTGGGGAGACTTGCCAGGTGTGAGGTTCAATGTTCCTTCTAATCTACAGGTGTGGTTGGGGAGAGTTGCCAGGTGTGGGCTTCAATGTTCCCTCTCATCTACAGGTGTGGGTGGGGAGAGTTGCCAGGTGTGAGCTTCAATGTTTCCTCTCATCTACAGGGGTGGGAGGGGAGAGACTCCTGCTAGGACTTCACCGGAGGGGCGTCACTGGTGATATCCTTGCGATTTGGATCCAGGACAGTGAGGAGAACAAGAAGTACCTCGAAGAGCTCGGTGCGTCGCTTAACAATTTTAATGATGTTGAAATATGGTAAATTGTTGAGACCTGCCTCACGAGACCAATAATGTACAAGGACACATCTACGAGGAACTGGTTGTTGAGACCAGCCTCACGAGACCAATAATGTACAAGGACACATCTACGAGGAGCTGGTTGTTGAGACCAGCCTCACGAGACCAATAATGTACAAGGACACATCTACGAGGAGCTGGTTGTTGAGACCTGCCTCACGAGACCAATAATGTACAAGGACACATCTACGAGGAGCTGGTTGTTGAGACCTGCCTCACGAGACCAATGTAGATGTACAGTAATCTATATAGGTACATGTGTAGATGTACAGTAATCTACAGATGTACATGTGTAGATGTTCAGTAATCTACAGATGTACATGTGTAGATGTACAGTAATCTACAGATGTATATGTGTAGATGTACAGTAATCTACAGATGTACATGTGTAGATGTACAGTAATCTACAGATGTACAGTAATCTACAGATGTACATGTGTAGATGTACAGTAACCTACAGATGTACAGTAATCTACAGATGTACATGTGTAGATGTACAGTAATCTACAGATGTACAGTAATCTACAGATGTACATGTGTAGATGTACAGTAACCTACAGATGTACAGTAATCTACAGATGTACATGTGTAGATGTACAGTAATCTACAGATGTACATGTGTAGATGTACAGTAACCTACAGATGTACAGTAATCTACAGATGTACATGTGTAGATGTACAGTAATCTACAGATGTACATGTGTAGATGTACAGTAATCTAGAGATGTACATGTGTAGAAGTACAGTAATCTACATATGTACATGTGTAGATGTACAGTAATCTACAGATGTACATGTGTAGATGTTCAGTAATCTACAGATGTACATGTGTAGATGTACCGTAATCTACAGATGTATATGTGTAGATGTACAGTAATATACAGATGTATATGTGTAGATGTACAGTAATCTACAGATGTACATGTGTAGATGTACAGTAATCTACAGATGTACTTGTGTAGATGTACAGTAATCTACAGATGTACAGTAATCTACAGATGTACATGTGTAGATGTACAGTAATCTACAGATGTACATGTGTAGATGTACAGTAATCTACAGATGTACAGTAATCTACAGATGTACATGTGTAGATGTACAGTAATCTACAGATGTACAGTAATCTACAGATGTACAGTAATCTACAGATGTACATGTGTAGATGTACAGTAATCTACAGATGTACATGTGTAGATGTACAGTAATCTACAGATGTACATGTGTAGATGTACAGTAATCTACAGATGTACATGTGTAGATGTACAGTAATCTACAGATGTACATGTGTAGATGTACAGTAATCTACAGATGTACATGTGTAGATGTACAGTAATCTACAGATGTACATGTGTAGATGTACAGTAATCTACAGATGTACAGTAATCTACAGATGTACATGTGTAGATGTACAGTAATCTACAGATGTACAGTAATCTACAGATGTACATGTGTAGATGTACAGTAATCTACAGATGTATATGTGTAGATGTACAGTAATCTACAGATGTACAGTAATCTACAGATGTACATCTGTAGATGTACAGTAATCTACAGATGTACATGTGTAGATGTACAGTAATCTACAGATGTACATGTGTAGATGTACAGTAATCTACAGATGTACATGTGTAGATGTACAGTAATCTACAGATGTACATGTGTAGATGTACAGTAATCTACAGATGTACATGTGTAGATGTACAGTAATCTACAGATGTACATGTGTAGATGTACAGTAATCTACAGATGTACATGTGTAGATGTACAGCAATCTACAGATGTACATGTGTAGATGTACAGTAATCTACAGATGTACATGTGTAGATGTACAGTAATCTACAGATGTACATGTGTAGATGTACAGTAATCTACAGATGTACATGTGTAGATGTACAGTAAGATGTACATGATGTACTCCAGATGTTCTCCTTTCATCAAAATATGTGGTTCGTATTTGGTGTAATTCTTGTGCCAACCCGCAGATCTTGATGTTGCAACTGCTGTGTACTGGTCACTATATATCTTCTGCATTGCTCTATTGCTAATTACTTTCTTAATCTGTGATAGACTCTGTGGTATGTAAATGTCTACATTTCTTCTCTTAGTTGCAAGTTTTGCAGCATCGTCTGCAATGTCATTTCCAGTTATTCCCATGTGACTTGGCACCCAGTTGACAGTACCCAACGGCCTTGATGTTCCAGTGTTTGCATTTTAGTATGCTGGTGGAATGAATGAGTTTTTGTATGCTGGTGGAATGAATGAGTTTTTGTATGCTGGTGGAATGAATGAGTTTTTGTATGCTGGTGGAATGAATGAGTTTTTGTATGCTGGTGGAATGAATGAGTTTTTGTATGCTGGGGGAATGAATGAGTTTTTGTTTTGATGATAGTGAGAATGAGTTTTGGTATGCGTTGTTTGTATGAGTTTTGGCATGTTGGAGGTATGAATGTATTTTATTGTGCTGGTGGTACCTTCCTTGAGGTTACCTTGAGGCCGTTTAGGGCCTTACCGTCCCCGCGGCCCGGTCCTCGACCAGGCCTCCTCGTTGCTGGACAGGTTAACCAGGTTGTTGGACGCGGCTGCTAGCAGACTGTCGTATGAATCACAGCCTGGTTGATCAGAGCTTATCAAGTTCTCTCTTGAACACTGTGAGAGATCGGCTAGTTATACCCTTTATGTGTAGTAGAAGGTATAGATAAGCAGCCTTCCAGTCTGTAGTGGAAGGTATAGATAAGCAGCCTTCCAGTCTGTAGTGGAAGATGTAGATAAGCAGCCTTCCAGTCTGTAGTGGAAGGTATAGATAAGCAGCCTTCCAGTCTGTAGTGGAAGGTATAGATAAGCAGCCTTCCAGTCTGTAGTGGAAGGTATAGATAAGCAGCCTTCCAGTCTGTAGTGGAAGGTATAGATAAGCAACCTTCCAGTCTGTAGTGGAAGATATAGATAAGCAGCCTTCCAGTCTGTAGTGGAAGGTATAGATAAGCAGCCTTCCAGTCTGTAGTGAAAGGTATAGATAAGCAGCCTTCCAGTCTGTAGTGGAAGGTATTGATAAGCATTTGTCTCCTGATTTTATGAATAAGTTTTGGTATGTAATTGATATATTATCATTTTCTACACTTTATTATCAATATGACTTTCTTTACTATTGTTTATTGGATCACTATTATTAGTTTTGGGTCTTTATTTGTTACGAGATCTTAGTTATTGTAACATTTTAGGGATTTTAGACATTTGGGAATTTTTGTCTGCCTTTAGTCTGTCTTAACCTTATTATCCTCAAGATCAAGCAGGAGCATATATACACCTGTGTTATTGTAAGTTGCTTAATGTACAACTAAATACAGTAAGTTGCCGACTGTAACTTACAATTATGCATTAAGCAGCTTACCGTATATGTACTTTCATATTATCAGTATCCTATTGTAAACTTGCTCTAATACAGTAGGAAGCCTTTTGGGCACTTACTTTATTACAGTAAGTAACGTACTGTACAAGATCTTTTGTACAGTAAGCAGCTTACTGTTCAAGTAGTTTAATACAGTAAGTGTCCTTGTACACACTTAAATGAACAATTTCTTTAGTAAAGAAACTACCATATGTACGCCTGCTTTGATACTGTAAGTAGTACTGTACTATATTTTATATAGTAAAGTACTACAACTATTAAAGTCAATACATGCATTATTTGAAATACAGTAACATATAACTTTAAACAATATAAACAATTTTATTTGCCCTCATTTTATGAGGCCTGTTGTTTGGAGGTATTAACTTGCTAGTGGTATATGATATGACTTTTTAACAGAAACAGAGTAAGACAAATCCGAGTGGTAAACGTTGCCAATGGTCCTTAGGACTCTGGCCTGAGACCTGTCTTGTTTAAAGTATATAAACCACGTAGATAAAAAATAAATTAATTTTCTTAATAAATTAAGAAAAACTTAACACGATACAAGAAGACTTAGGCTTTTAAAATTTAACAAAATTTTGCATGTGCTGGTCAAAACTGTTTATGCTCAGTTCAATATTACGTTGACTTTCCTTTAAATGACTGGAGAGGAAAGTCTCATTTTGATAATTTTCTCAAATTCTTCACCTTCATTATACCTCACTATCAAACTGTTGCTGCTGACAGTGAGAATAGTAACCAACCTTAAAACATTTAAACTGGCAGAAAGCCACTTTTGCTGACCTAAAAAAGCTTAGTGTCTGTTTAACAGAAAACTTGATAATTTTCATATATAAATTATTGCAACTGTCAACACAAATCTTCAGTGTAATATCTATCAAAACAGTTTCAATTACTCCTTTTTTCATCTGTTATGTCAGTGCTGGTTAAGGAAGGGGAGAGAGAATCCTTCTAAAAAACTAATAGAAGAAGTTATGCCTGGTTGGAATTGTCACGTTAAAGCATTCCAAATTACATCTATTATTGGGATACTGTGTGGCAAGATGCTGGGTGTCCCATAGATGGCTGGGATACTCTGTGGCAAGATGCTGGGTGTCCCAGAGATGGCTGGGATACCCTGTGGCAGGATGCTGGGTGTCCCAGAGATGGCTGGGATACTCTGTGGCAAGATGCTGGGTGTCCCAGAGATGGCTGGGATACTCTGTGGCAAGATGCTGGGTGCCCCAGAGATGGTTGGGATACTCTGTGGCAAGATGCTGGGTGCCCCAGAGATTGCTGGGATACTCTGTGGCAAGATGCTGGGTGTCCCAGAGATGGCTGGGATACTCTGTGGCAAGATGCTGGGTGTCCCAGAGATGGCTGGGATACCCTGTGGCAAGATGCTGGGTGTCCCAGAGATGGCTGGGATACCCTGTGGCAAGATGCTGGGTGTCCCAGAGATGGCTGGGATACCCTGTGGCAAGATGCTGGGCGCCCCAGAGACGGCTGGGATACTCTGTGGCAAGATGCTGGGTGTCACAGAGATGGCTGGGATACTCTGTGGCAAAATGCTGGGTGTCCTAGAGATGGCTGGGATACTCTGTGGCAAGATGCTGGGTGTCCCAGAGATGGCTGGGATACCCTGTGGCAAGATGCTGGGTGTCCCAGAGATGGCTGGGATACCCTGTGGCAAGATGGTGGGTGTCCCAGAGATGGCTGGGATGCCCTGTAGCAAGATGCTGAGTGCCCCAGAGATGGCTGGGATACCCTGTGGCAAGATGCTGGGTGTCCCAGAGATGGCTGGGATACTCTGTGGCAAGATGCTGGGTGTCCCAGAGATGGCTGGGATACTTTGTGGCAAGATGCTGGGTGCCCCAGAGATGGTTGGGATACTCTATGGCAAGATGCTGGGTGCCCCAGAGATGGCTGGGATACCCAGTGGCAAGATGCTGGGTGTCCCAGAGATGGCTGGGATACCCAGTGGCAAGATGCTGGGTGTCCCAGAGATGGCTGCCTGTCCCAGACCAGACCAAGAACTAGTGCTCTAACCATCATATTATCAAAAGGATTTAAGACAAAACAAATATTTTACAATCAAAGGATTTCTGATTGCCTTAAAAGACAAAACGGTTTATGAATTTCGTAATGAAATTATAAAATTATGAGAGTAAGGAACGTCGTTGAAGATTCCTCTGGGCCTGTATTACATGTAATACTTGCAGAGATAAGTATTCTACACTATACAGCAGCGCTGTATACAGGACACGAGACTTAACCTGACCTTACAGCAAAATGATGTCCAAATAAACCCATCCTCAACCTTCCCCCCTCCACCTCCTCCTCATTCTCTCCCGCCTGTACCACAACACTCCACACACACACACTCACACAATATACATTGCACAACCTACTAATCATAGAATTAAGATGTGAATAAGGCTGTCTTTCTAAACCGTTTCTACCTCTTGTATTTCGCCATTCCAAACGATCATTCCCGAGCGGTAGCCAAAACAGGGTTCTTGAAATTCTCGCGAAGGTTTGATCGGGCAACTAACAGCCTTGTAGCAGGCTTAGGCTATCGATAGGTTCAATTACCAACTGTTCAAGTAGCTCTAGTTGCCTAACAACCAGAAGTTAGCGGCCTCAGCCGAACTAACACCCATCAGCCACTTAGTCTACCAAGACACAACACAAACATCCACCTTAGTATAGATTAGACTAGGCTTCCAGGCCCCCACAAGGTCATGGCGGCCAAAGTCAGGTTCACTGACGAATCTGGTCAGATTCATTCTCCAGCCCAACTACTTGAAGTAATTCATGAGATCACCCAGATTACCTACAAAAAATGTGTTCAAAATAGCAACTGGAGCCATCTTGTTGGTACACAATGCAGACCTTCCAGAACTCCTTTCGACCGGCAGTCTGAACAAACTATAGGAGAAGGGGGATCACAGTCTATCCCCCGGCCAACTTCCAAGCCAAACGCACTATCTTTGTACATAGGATCCATGACATCATCATGGATCACTCAGTTGACGAGATATCTGCAGAAATCTGGAGAAAAAACAGTGATATTAAAATAATTCATGCCCACTGGTTCGCAACTCAGTCCCACAACAACCAAGTACTGAAGCTAACTCTGGCTTCACCGGAGCAAGCAGCACAAGTCTGCAACCTTGGCTTTTGTGCATTTGGCATCAAGTCTGGCCCTGACCAAATCACCCTACAGAGGTTTCACAAGCTCAAAAAATGCTTCCAGTATGACCACTATTCCAGTGCATGCAACATTGAAATCCCCAAGTGCAGCAGGTGTGCAGGGGAACACAACTACAGGGAATGCACAAGCCCAACACCCAAGTGTGCACTATGCACACTTTGCAATCTCTCATTTGTGTCCCCATAAACAAGATGCAATCAAGTAAGCACAAGAAACGGTGACAACAGCCCGTCAACAAGCAGCAATCACCATTCCTGCCCCTCCTCCACCAGTAAACTCCTGGGGTAACCCCAACCAACAACAGGCCCAATGGCCTGTCCCCTGTTCACATGTCCGAGGATTCGTTGGCCTACCTGTCTCCTAACAACACAGCCGCCGGCCAGGACCAAGCACAACCCAACAACCCCAACCCAAGTACTCTCCACCCCCAGGCCTCATTCAACGCTTAAGAGACACCAAACTCCCAGAATCACCCCGGCCCCTCCACCCCGACAAACTAGCAAACACCCAGGTCCACCCTTCCTACAGTAGTCCCAGACAGGATTGTACTCAAAGCCCTCACAAGCACCCTTGCCATAAGAAACCCTAGACGCAATCAGCGCCTCACACACCGCAGTTCCACACACCACTGTTCTAAGAGGCTCAGGGCCAACTCTAGCAGCCGAAGCTCATCCCATGAGGACAGGATAAGGGCAAGCAACCCCCCATAATACTCCATCTGTGAGTGACTCTAGCACTACAAACGTGGACATCGAGAACAGTAGCGTCAACAAAGACCCCTCAATTGTACAGCAACGTGTGGAAAACCTCATCCATCCCCCCCGGCCGGAACCAGGAACATGATAGCTGGTCCAAAAGACCTATCCTCCACCTACACACACATCAACAGCCAAACCGAAGTTAACAACACTGACACTCGAGCCGAACAAACACATACGACTCACAACCAACAATGGGGATCACCATTCTTCAAGTGAATATCAGACACTACTTCAACAACAGATACCTTCTCACCCTGGAGGTAGCCAGGCTTAACCCAGATATTATCTTACTCAATGAAACAGCGGCTAGACAGGACCAGCACACCTCACTTTGGGAATATTCCACTAGGGAGGTCAACAGGGGGATGCACAGCGGGGTGGCAATCCTAATAAAGAGAAGGCTTTCCTACCGCCCCATCCTCATAGAAGATGACCACTTCCTTGAAATAAAATTCATCACCTCACACGCCCCTTAATCGTCTGCACCGCATACCTACCCCCAGGACTCACTCACTTCCCCCTCTATCCCACTCAACAGGCTGCTCGACAGGACACTCCCAACTATAATTGCAGGAGACCTGAATGCCCACCACCACCAGGCCCTATTCAACGCTCCTACCAGAGCAGACCTAAAGGGCAGACAGCTCTTCAGTTTAATGCAAAACAGAGACCTCTCCTTCGAAGGCCTCCACTTCAAGACCTTCTTTGCTGGCACTGTGAGTGGCACCCCTGACATATTACTGACCAACAGAGTCTGTGACCTGTTCCACTGCAGAGTGACCCCAGGCAAGAACGTGGTGTCTGATCACATCCCTGTGGTCACCATCCTCTAAGCTACCCCCTTCCAGTTTGTGACACCTCCCAGGCCCAGACTGGAAACCATGCGAGCCTGGGACTATGACACCTTCCTCACTGACGACCCCATAATTGAGTTTGACAACCTACCCACCCAAACAATAGACCAAGCAGTAAACACCATCCACAACCACATTCAGCTTGCAACTGAGGCCACCTGTGAAAGATCCACCACAAGGACCCACCACCAATATAAACCGACTCAAGAAATCAGAGGTAAAATGAATGAGTACCAGCGAGCCTGTCAAAGTCACTTCCAAACTGTCCAGCCACCAACGTTGTCCCTACAAACACTCAGAAAGGGGAACCTTAGACCTAACGCTAACTCATTAGAGCCATATATGGGGAACCCTTGTGAGACAGGCCAACCAGTACAAAAAGGAGCCGGGAGCCTTCTGGTGTAAGATCAGACAGCTTTTTGGATCGGCTAACCCCAGCCTCACCTGCCTCGTACACACATTCCTGGATGATGATGACGAGGAACAAGAGAAAAAAATAGAAGACCCACAAGAACAGGCTGACCTCATCGGTGCAGAATGGAAAAAAGACACTCACGGCTTCAAACTGCAGAGCCTTCAACAACATTCACTTCATCCGTGTCAACCAATGGACAACAGAAAACGCCGCCTCCCTTCTCAGCACCCCCTTGATAGACCTGACAACCCTCCAAGACGACTACCCACTAACAAGACCCATAACAATGGTAGAGACGAGAGGAGTCATTAAAAACATCCAAGATAATGCCCCAGTACCATCGGGGATCAAAGCAAAGCAGATCAAATTCCTGCCAGGCAATTTTCTACAATCCCTACTCAACCTATTTAATGCCATGCTGGCTTCTGGTCACATTCCCTTAGCTTTCAAATCGACCAAGTTGATATTCATTCCCAAACCCAAGAAAGACTCCCACCAGCCTGGCAACTACTGTCCAATCTCCCTCTTAGACACAATAGGCAAGTGCTTTGAAAAAATCATGTCCAACCGTCTCAACTACTACATGGAGTACAAACAACCTCTTCACAGAAAAACAGTTTGGCTTTCGAGCACAAAGGTCAACCTTGCACGCAATAAACATCATCTAAGATGCTGTGAGCTCAATTCGCCAGCAAAAACAGGTAGCCCTGATTGCGACGAGGGACGTCCACAAGGCCTTCGACAGCCTATGGCACGATGGTCTGGTGTACAAATTAGCAGAATTGCCAGCCCAAAACTGGACCCTCCTCAGGCTCATCAGAAACTTCCTAAAGAACAGACAAGTTACTCCCAGTTTCATGGCGAAAGCTGCAGCAGTCTTCACCCCAACAGCTGGAGTCCCCCATGGGTCGCGCCTAAGCCCAGTCCTCTTCAACATTTTTGTAAATGACCTGCCCCAACCGGAGTACAGGGGACACCATTATCGTCCAATTTGCGGACGACGAAACACACGTAATAACATCTAACCCAAGAAGCCAAGCAGCCAAACATGCAACTGTAACCCGTAAGGCGAATGTAGGACTAGCCAGGACTGCTAACTGAGAAAGAAAATGGAGGATCACCACTAACCCAGAAAAGATCCAAATAAGCACTGTTGGATGTATGGCACTTTCATACACTTGTGTGGCAAACCCTTTGGCACACAATAAGCACTTTCTCAATTGAAAACGAGAGGAGGAATAAGGATCAGGGGTGAATCCATAGCCATCTCAAACTCCAACACAGTGCTCGGATACAACTTTAACAGTCTACTCAACGCCACCCAGTACGTCTCCCAGAAGACAGCGATGGCTAGGGGTTCCTTGTTGAGGCTCTTCCGCTTTAGGCAAGCCCCATCCCACATCAAGCTCCACCTGTACTGAATGATAATAAGACCTAGCCTGGAGTACCCTTACGTCCACCTGAACCTTACCAACAAAACCAACATGCTGAAGATCCAACGGGTACAAAATAAAGCACATCGCTTTGCAGTGGGCCTGTCACTGATGGACAGGGTAAGAACAGACCAACTCCATGAGACACTCAACATGATGCCAATGAACATCAGGCTCAGCTACCTGGCCAGAAGGCAGCTGTACCGCATGAAGCACATGTACGTCCCAGACCCCGAAGATCCCTACGAAGCAGTAAACACCACCAGTGACTACGAGATCCATGAACCACCACACAGGACCAGAAGAATAACTTTCTAACAAAAAGTGAGACACGTCCATGATCAGGCCTTCCCAAGACCTCAAATACTAAGTGGCCTACCAGACGACCCAGATGAGTGGCCCATCCCGGACCCGATCTATACCTAATAAAGAATTAAAAAAAATTAAATAAATAAAAATTAAAAAAAAATAAAAACAACCAAAACCTTTTTTGTGCTACCAGAAGAGTAACTACCCTGATGTTGCTAAGATTAAACTCTTGCAGCCAACTCCACCTAGGGCTTCCAGACACCAGCTAGGACACAAACACTAGCCACCCAGCCAAAGTACTGGCAACCCAACACACCACAAACCCAAACAAACGACACTCACATGTCAACCCATGGTGGACAGGCCACCGAACTTTCTAACCTCCTCTCTCTCAACACCCGCATCCTCTTCCAGAACTTCACCTCCCCATACCCTCTACCTTCCCCAACCTTTCCAAACCCTTTGGACATCAAAGAAAAGAAAGAAAAGAGCCCACTTAGTTCAGGAATGATTTTTCTTGCCTGGTGTTGAACTTTTCCTTAAGCAGATGTACCTTTCTGAAGCTGAGGTCTCCATGCTTCGATACAATAATACAAGCACCAGAGATTTATACTGTTGAAAAAAAAATAGCTACTCTATTTTCAATTAAATCAAAGTTACGTCTGACTATTCCTCGGATATGGTTGGTTTCTTTTACTGCAGCTTCCACTTGTTGAGCAACTTTTGATTTGATTTGTGGATCCTGACTCCAAGGTCCTTCTTCATCAACCTCCTGCAAGGTAATATTTTTTATTTGATAGTTGTGATGTGCAATGTTATGCCCCACATGCAAGGTCTTTGTATTTTTCGTAGTTAAAGAGCATCTGCAAATCGTCCGACACTTGTGGAGTTCATGTAGATCGCTGTGTAAGGCCTCAATATTATGTTCACTCCATACTTTACCATGAATCTTAGCGTCATCTTCAATTTTGATGATATGGTTTGTGATTTTCTATTCTATGTCATTGATGTATATGACAAAAAGGGTTAGCCCCAAAATGGAACCTTGCTATACTCCACTCACCACATTTCTCCAGTCAGAGATATTTCCGTTTAGGACGACACTTTGCTTTCTTTGTTTTAATCATTGTTTGATCCATTCTAGTATTCTACCATATATTCCATGTGTTTGTACTTTCTATGTCAGTCTTTCATGTGGTACATTAGCAAAAGCTTTAGCAAAGTTTAAGTATATTAGATGTACTGGAAGTCCTTGTCTGAATACTTGGTTGCCATTTCCAAAACCTGGAGCAGTTTGTAAGGCATGATTTATTTTTAAAAAGGCCATTGTTGTGACCCAAAGTGAAGGAGTGAATAAATTCGAAAATCTCTCTCAGAGTATGGGGCAAGGGAAGTGTGTATGAATGGGTGTGTGTGTGTGAAAGGAAGCTAGCGGAGACATCTTGGACATCAGAATGTCGGTACCGGCTAACAATCATCCGCCAGTTGTGGCTGCTATAAGGAAGGCGGTACTTCAAGGACACAGGGTGGCCGGAAACACACAAGGGCTGGTTGTGTGGAGGGCCAGAGGACATATGTGACAGATGTGGATTTGGGAGTTGACATTTGGCTGGAGCAATTGACGGAAGGTAGTTCTGTCCTGCACGTCAGACTGGGCGGTGATCCAGTGGAAGCCGAGGGTACATCAACAGAGTAACTGAGGACATCAGTTGGTCGGCATGTCCCAGTCTGGTTGCTTCCACACCTTAGTGTAGCAGTTTGGTTTACGTGAGTGTGCATCTTAAGTAGCATATTATGATGCTACTGATGTTAGCATCAGACTAATGAGATGATGTTAGGTGGTGGGTGCTAGAGCTCCTAGTTAGAGGTCCGAATTCCCGGGTGTTAAGGGCGCGACACAAGTGTTAAGTGGCAGACTAAAGCATAACTAACGAACCTGCGACACTGCAATAAAATATTATCCGAAGTCAACCTGCTCTCGCACAAGACAGCACATATATGACTTATTGCTTATAGTCACTATTTCGCTTGTAAATAAATACATGTGTGATATATTCCAAGCCATATATTTTTTCAGAGCACTAACTTTTTCTCAGTTTTATTAATCAATAGATATTTTATAAAAAAAAATGGCAATATCCTAGGTTACTTTACAATTTATTTAAATATTTTAGTTTCGTTTTATTATTTTTATAAAACTGTAATATCAGTATAGGTACAGGTTCAGTTCTAATTGTATATCTTAACATACTAAGAAGGTTAGGTTAGGTTGTGGTTTTCTATTCAGCTTTTCAAGGTAAACTTAAATATTCACAATAAATTAGTATGTCACATATGCACTTATTCATAAGAAATATATTGACTATAAGCAAGTGCGAGAACGGGTTGCAGAAGTGATATACGAGTGGCAGAAAGAGGCCTACGTTTTGGAATTCAAGAGTGGTGCTAACCATAGCTGGCGGCTATCTTGATGTTATCTTGAGATGGTTTCAGGGCTTAACGTCCCCTTGGCCCGGTCCTCGACCAGGCCTCCTTTATGTTATACTCCCCTAGGAAGCAACCCATAGCAGCTGTCTAACTCCCAGACACGTATTTACTGCTAGGTAACAGGGGCATCAGGGTGTAAGAAACTCTGCCCATTTGTTTCCACCTCCACCGGGGATCGAACCCCGAACCTTAAGACTACGTATCCGAAGCACTGTCCACCCAGCTGTTAGGCCCTATTTAGGGGGGGGGGGTGAAGGGGAGGGAAGACGAATGACGGGCAAGGGGAGGGGAGAAAGGGAGAAGGAAGAAGGGGAGAGGGGAGAACCAATGATCTGAGCACCAGATCATTACAACTCCCCATCCTCGGAAATTAAGAAATTTGTGTGTAAAGAAATTTAATGCACACTTTTCTTATCTGGAAAATCCTGCCCTACCATAACCATTAATTCCACAAACAACATCTTTAACCCAGACATATATTAACCCAATGCCTCAAAAACAAAATAAATTATCTAATCCTAAATAATTCCTTACAATACTCCAACAACAATAATGGCGCACTCAAAAGGTGCGTCCCAGCATGTATTTATACCTATCAACACAACAGTAATAATACCTGAAACATAAGGACAGAGACCGTCCCTATACTCCTGGCTGTCCACTTGGATGCAGCCCCGTACCCTTCCAACTACCTGGAAGACAAAACATCCTATACCTGTCTTGATATAGTAACAAATAACTGGAAAAATCCCAACCTAACAACTGCCAACTAGCTAAAATCAGCCGATAGCCTTCAGCTATCCCAGTATTCATCCTGGAATAAAGATCAAACACATCACATCACGTCACACAGAAACATTAAAAAAAAATTAACACAATGTCATTAAAAATTAAACCAAAAATCATATAGAGAACACTATCCTTCTGGGTCCTCGTGTTCCACTCCACACCTGTGGCAACTGCCCACCATAGCGTATCCAGATCCTTAAAATCTAAAGAAAATACACAAAAATATTTTTATTAAAAAATGTTCAATGTCCACAGACATGTCTCTTAACCAACAACAACACACTGGATATGAGTTCCTCAAACTCCTAATATCCCAGAGTTCATACTCAAGTCCACAACAACAGGGGGTTAACACATTTTTCAGGCTGTGTACCAAACCCTTATTGTTCAGTAACCCACAAAAATTAAAAAAAAAATGTATGTATATTAACTATCAGTATCTAGAATCTAGAAAAATCTAGATAAAGTTCCCTACTGATCCACGTTTTGTACCGCCGGGAGAGTACACCATGACTCACCATGGGAACATCCTGGTAAGATCAGCCTGTACCTCAGATTCAGCTAGAGTTAATTGAAATATTAATGATACATTTTGATTTTTTTTTTGTACGTCATGGGCAGCTGACGCCCTGATGTGCTGACCAAGTTGGCTGAATCAGCTGGGAACAGGTCCACACCAGACGTTCCCACAACAGTGTAAAACGCCACCCCCCCCCCCCCTTCTGATTCAGTTGTATATATACCCCTGTATGATAGTTAGAAGGGAGACAGTGCTGGAGTGTGTGAGGCTGCAGGTCCGTGAGGAGGCAGGTCATCAGGCAAGCCTCAGGAGACGGAGTGACTCCACCCAACTGAGAGGCAGAGAGTGGTCTGAAGGTAATGTGTGTGATCTTTGATACGTTTCCATGTCTGGATCCCGTAACAATTGCCAGTGTTAAAGTAGGATTTTATAAGTAGTGAATTACATAATTTGTTCTCAATAAACTCATGTTAAACTTCCCATCTGTATCAATTGTTCAATCCCTGTAACTTCTAATATAATTGGCTAACAACCGTCCCATAAATATTAACAGTTAAAGAAAGAGTACTCTCTCTAAGTCAAGCAATGTTTCTTGCCTCGTTGCTTGATAGTCTCAATGGTCAAGGCAGATGGTGGCAGCGTCTTTTAATCCTGTGTAGCATCTCCTTGTTGGAAGGGTACCTTTTGGTTCCGGTGCTATATGGTGGTGTTACAGTGGTGCTAGCGGTGGTCCAATAAATTGTGGATGTGTTTACAGTTTATTGGAGTCTTGGGCGCCTGGCTGTTCGGTTGGCCACGTCGTTGTTTATTTGTTTAAGCGGGCTCGCGTTTTCGTTGCTCGGAGCCACACGTATTTTAAGTGTATTAGTTAAGGCGCGTCATACGGAAAACAAGGAGTGTTTAGGGTATGCGCTTCCCCTCTGGAGCTATGGACAGAAATTAGTTCTCGTTTCTCTGCATAGTTCCAGGGGTGTACAACCCAGTTATAGGTTGTACAGCAATCTGCTTGGCATGTTGTCCGGGAAGTTATCAGTGAAGGACGCTTACTGATACATTTCTGAGGTATTTGGAATTGCCTCGAGTTCTAGATTTAGACGTGAAGGTAGTGGACGGTGCATCAAGTCACCTAGAGAATTACTGAGTCTTCATCATAGAGGGGTTAAGCTTTAGCAACGGAGCTTTTCTCAAATTATAGTCGTGAATTGTAGCTTCGGTGGGTGTAACACCCATGACCTCCCCCCCTTAGAGTTCACACCCAGACCTTTCCCTCCCCCCCCTTAGAGTTCACACCCAGGGAAGCCTTCTCCAAGAGGTCAGCCCAGATGACCTCCGGTTTATCTTGTATATTGATCAAAAATTCCTGGGTTAGTCTTAGTCAGCATAGTTTCAAGTATGTAATATTTCAGGCAAGGGAATTAGACTCCAGATTCTTATGTGTAAACATCCCTGGATCTCCACCTTTTGGCCAGGTCAGAGGTCAGTCACACACGTAATTAATAACTCCTCTCTTGAAGAGTGTATGGTGAATGTCAAACAAGCTTATTGAAATATTTCTTGAGTGTACACGTATGGCCGATCTCCTTACATTCTTGGTGTAGGTAGCAACAGCAGATCTCCCCCCTCCCCCCTGTGGGGGTTGTATATAGAGGTCCTGTAGGGACTTAGTAAACACAGAGTGCCAGACATCGGGGTCCAGAGAGGGCTGTGAAAAACATCTCAGCCAGAGAGAGGCAGGTCTTAAGGTAATGTGTGTGATCTCTGAAGTTTTGTTCCCTGTCCAAATTTCTTAAATTTTTTGCCAGTGTTAGAGTAGGATTTATAAGTGGTGATTGACATAATTTTGGTCTCAATAAACTCATGTTAAATTTCCCGTCTGTGTCAATTGTTGAATCCTCTTAGCCTTTTGGATATAGTGGCTGACAACCGTTTTCATAATTAATGACAGTCATAGCAAGTACTCTCCAAGTCAAGCAATGTTTCTTGCCTCGTTGCTTGATATAGTCTCAATGGTCAAAGGCAGATGGTGGCAGCGTATTTAATCCTTGTGTTAGCATTTCCTTATTGGCAGTGTATCTTTTGGTTCCGGTGTAACCATCATATGTCAGCTCACATTACCGTGTTTCATAACAGTGTTATCAAGTGCAACCGATGGGGAAGTGTTACTCAGGATAAGTAGTGTTTACATTATTAGTTTAGTGTTCCATTATAGTGGTGTTCCATTATAGTGGTGTACATTAGAGTGGTGTTACAATTGGTGGTGTTACAATTCAGTAGGGCGGCTATCGATGTTGGATGTTTGACTACAAGGGCAGGTCAGACGTAGTTGATAGTCGTGGATTACCGAGGAACAATCGTTGTCTTAATCATCATGAGAGTAGTTTTATAATTAGTTACGGGACTTAGTAGTTAAGTATATTATATTTTTTATTTCATTATTTAACGCATTATTTTAATAAGTATAAAGGATTTCTGTGTCGATAAGGTTGTATGTGCACCTGAGCGCCTCTGGTCTGCACATGTGTGTACACGTGTATCTCGGGTGGCGATCTGCAGGGTTGCAATCCCCCTCTATTCCCTCTCAGTTCCCGCCTCAAGGTCCTTACACCTACCCCACCCAGTTCCTCCTTCCCCTCAGTTTCCACCCCTCCCGCCCTTCAACCTCCCGCCACACCCCGAGTCGGGGTCGCTCATCCACACGCCCTCAACTCTCCCTCCACTTCTATCCTCCACGCCCTGCGCCCAGTCCCTCAACCCCCCACCAGCTCTCCCCGTCTCCCTCATACCTCCTGTCATATCCTCCCCCTCCCACATTCAACACCCCCACCCTGCTTCCCCTCCCCCCTCGCCCATCCCCCCAGTGTGGCTTCCCCGGGGTTAGTTTGTACTTGTGATAAGAAGGTTCAACTGTTGACACTTAGAGAGGGAAGCTTGGTTATGAGGTTAAATGAAAAGGCGCCTGCCAATCAAAGTAGGAAGCTAGCACCTAGATGGCGTGGACCATATAGAGTTATTAAGAAGCTTGGTCCAGTTAATTTTCTGATCAGGGGAATCTTTGATGACCAGAGTGACACAACTATTCATGTCAACAAATTAAAGTGATACGTTGCCAGGGAGGAACTGGAACTGCCTTCAGTGATTCCCATTCCTGACCCTTCTGAGTTGACTGACCCAGCTGGGCGTGTCCAGGATGGAGAGGAGGACCTTCTGTCAACTCTCATTGGTACCCAGGGTCAGCCTTGTCACCCTATGTTAACGAGGTCACAGGCGAAGCAGGGAGAGTTTCAGTAAGCTGTCTTGTCTTGTCCCTTAATTGTTTTTTATTAGAGTTTTTTTTTTAGACTGGCAATTGTTTTCAAACTTTGTCATGGAATGTATTCAGCGAACATACCTTACCTAATACCTAGGCCTGGTCGACGACCGGGCCGCGGGGACGCTAAGCCCCGGAAGCACCTCAAGGTAACCTCAAGGTAAGGTAGCTACCCTTGGGCTGTACCCTATCACCAAAGCCCAGGGGAGAGTCCTTGCTTCCGCCAGTCGGAGTGTTATCCTGTCTTCCCCAGGTCTGCTTGTCCACACCGCTCTGTCCCCGGTACCAGCTACTCTTGAACCAACATTGAGGCCAGAGGGGTCACCCCTCTGGCACAGTGGAGAGGGGGTTACGTTACACCCCACTCCCCCCCCCCCCCAACAATCCCAGTAACCCCACCACTCAGTTACTTGGGAGGGTGATAATGACACCATTCACCCAGCCTACACCTCCCACCACACGAGGTTGTCCAGGCCAGAGTTCCTGCCTGCAGAGCACAGCTGTCCAGATGTCAACGTACCATGGTGGGCCCCAGTCTTGCAGTTCATCATCAGAGGCACCCACCTGCCTGCTGCGACACACCGTGCAGGCACACCGGAAGTGGAGGCGCGAGGTCACCAAGCGGGTATGCCAGCAGCAGTCACCTACCAGTTCCCCCTCGTCCTTGGGGATGCCACATCACTGACTCCAACGAGGTGGTCACATTCCAACGGCACCTCGCAACTGAGTGTGCTTGACTCGCCAATAGGGTGCACGTTTCGCACCATCGGCCCAAGGTCAGGCACATTAGGGCATGCGCGATAAGGCGTACCAGCTCAGTAGAATGTGACACAAGCAACGCCTGTACAGTGATGGGTCCCAGGAGCTGAAGTTGGGATCCACCTGGCCTGCCGCCACGCCACAACACCTGCTTACTTCTGTTGCAAGACATCATTGACGTCACACTCTCTGCCCTGCTGTCACGACTCCTGCTATGTAGCTGCTGTCACTCATCATCGACCGTCGGCTTCAAGTAGCTGGAAGCGAGATGTGCTTGCTTACATCTCTCCCGACATCGTTCACCTGTGACCGGCCAAGTCCCCGGCCGCTGCTCTTCACACCACCACCTTCCAGCAGTTGGGCAGCTTGACGAGGAGTCTGTCACCAGTAGACTCGCTCTGTCACCAGACGTACCCCCAGAGGCGTTGCAAGAAGATCTCAGGGTATATGCAGGCATCATCGACGGGCAGACGCTGGACTTTCATCAGGTCTCCAACATCAGGCCACCACGCGAGAGTACAACGGATGCACGATAGAAAACGCGTATATCAACATGAACATTTAGTGGCAAGGTTATAAATACTTGTTAAGAGAAATGACTCTATTATTTAGGTTTTGCATGAATATGTAATCAGTTGAAAATCTTTATCATTTATGAGGATGTAAAATAACTAGACCTAGAGAGTGATCTTAGCTAGATGACTTGGGTTTCTAGCACAAACTGTATCTCGAATTTTATTTGATTTTATTTCATGTGTCTATGAAATAAGTTTGTCCTGGTGATGAGTGTCCAGGATCTTTATTTTTACCAGTGTATGGGTACATATTTTTTTTAATATTTGCATGCCTTTATATTTCAATAAAATGTCATGTTATGCAATGTTTATTTTGTGGTAAGAAGTAGTCTTACTATCAGTATGTGCAGGGTGCATGGAGAGTGACCCTGGCATTATTGTCTTGTGCGGTATATGGATTTGCCCACAAGTATTCGGTAAACTTATGGTTCTATTGATGAGTTTTTCATGTCCATTATTTTTATATTTTACCATGTTTTATAATTGTATAGCTTATTAAGTTGGCTGTGGGTCATGAGGTACCCAGCAGATGTTTGGGGTATGTCCCACTTAGGTATAATGTTACCTGTTATTTTTAATTACTTAGAATTAAATGTTAGAGTAGGAATATTATATTTTTTCCATGTTGATCATTTTATTTTGTATGTTTTGTTCTTGAGACCTTGTGAGGAAGACTTGCTAGGCTGCCTAGTGTGCAGGCAGGATATGTCATTGTTTCATAGTATTCTTTAGTGTCATCTATTGTACCTCAGGGTTGTATTATGAAGGATTGCAATATTACTTATGTATTGACATTATATTAATTTTTAATTATTAGTAATTTTTCTGTTCCATTAGGAATTTTTTTTACTTTTTTTATATCATGCTAGTTTTAAGGCGATTTTTTGTTTTGGTCTTCCAGCCTTCGGGGGAAGCCTTGCTGGGCTGCCTCGGGTGCAGTCGGGATTTGTCTTTTATTTTTCATTAATATAATTTATTGTCATATTATATTCGCTGGAATTGTATAGCGTGTAAGGGTATCATTTCTTGTATTTTTTACCAATATTTTTTGTTTCTTTCATTGTACATTTATGTGAAGTGTAACTGTATAATGTACTTTGCATCATGTTAATTTAGTTAATTTACTTTTATCAATTTTGGCACTAGCATTTTTTTTTACTTTTAGGGTATAAGGGATGGGTTGGGATAAGACAAAATCAGGCTTAACTTAGATACACCCGATTGTTGTCTTAATTCCGGGGAGAGGGAGTATTGTAACGCCGGGAGAGTACACCCATGACTCACCATGGGAACGCCCTGGTAAGATCAGCCTGTACCTCAGATTCAGCAAGAGTTAATTGAAATATCATCTGGCCCCAGCCTAGTCAGCTTGTTCCCTGTTTATGAAAATCCTGATAGTCTTAGCACAACAACCTAATGATACATTTTGATTGCTTTTTTGTACGTCATGGGCAGCTGACGCCCTTATGTGCTGACCAAGTTGGCTGAATCAGCTGGAACAGGTCCACCCCAGACGTTCCCACAACAGTGCAAAACGCCCCCCTTCTGATTCAGTTGTATATATACCCCTGTATGATAGTTAGAAGATAGAGAGAGACAGTGCTGGAGTGTCGGAGAGTGTGTGAGGCTGCAGGTCAGTGAGGCAGCAGGTCATTGGGCAAACCTCAGGAGACAGAGTGAATCCACCCACTGAGAGGCAGAGAGTGGTCGAAAGGTAATGTGTGTGATCTTTGATACGTTTCTATGTCTGGATCCCATAACAATTGCCAGTGTTAAAGTAGGATTTTATAAGTAGTAAATTACATAATTTGTTCTCAATAAACTCATGTTAAACTTCCCATCTGTATCAATTGTTGAATCCCCGTAGCTTCTGGCTATAGTGGCTGACAATCATCTCATAAATATTGACAGTTATAGAAAGTACTCTAAAAGTCAAGCTATGTTTCTTGCCTCGTTGCTTGTTAGTCTCAATGGTCAAGGCAGATGGTGGCAGCGTCTTGTAATTGATCCTGTGTAGCATCTCCTTGTTGGAATGGTACCTTTTGGTTCCAGTGCTATATGGTGGTGTTACAAATGATTATTAATTTTTCATTCTTTTTGGTTATGTATATAGTGGTATTACATCAGGGTCAATATGAGCTTGCATTTAGATACACTGGAGTCAAGATACAATGAAGTTTTCAATTGCAGAGCAGGAAAATACTAAATCTGCTGTAAATCTAATTTCTATAATTTTTACAAGTTACAGTAAAATTTTGATATATAAAAAAACAATATTAAAAATTCAAAAGTATGTAAATGGAATAAAATTAATAGCAAAAAATAATACTGTAATTGACAAATGAAGAAATGAACAATATAAAACGGTGGGATAAACATGATAAAAAATATGTAAAATTAATGTGCTTATGCTGTACTCACCTAGTTGTATTCACATAGTTGTGCTTGCTGGGGAGGAGCTCTGGCTCTTTGGTCCCACCTCTCAACTGGTGTACAGGTTCCTAAGCCAATAGGGCTCCATCATATCTACATTTGAAACTGTGTATGGAGTCAGCCTCCATCACACCACTGCCTAATGCATTCCATCTTCTCTTCTCAAGTCAATAGCCTGGATGTGTCACAACGGAAAGGTTGATGATATTCTTGAAATATACAAGAATTTTGCACCAAGACTGTAATATTTTGTTGAATTATCTGCATGTCTCTTGCAAATTGTCTACCTAAGTAGACACCTTATACGGTACAGTATACCTAAGTCATAAAAGTATTTGTGTGTATGTCTGATACCATACTACTTGTGTAAAGGAGGAAATGTATATGTTTATCTCTCAGAATGTTCGATAATACGTTTATTGTTTGTGATGTGTGTATATGTATGTATTACACGATGTACTGAACGGGGTGAGAACAGCTTGAGCTACCTCATCCCTTTGTGTGTATTTACATCAATAAACTTATTTCAATTTCAATTTCAAATGCATTCCATCTGTTAAGTACCCTGATAGGTATGTATTATTAGTATACTTGTAATGTTGTATTATTAGTATACTTGTAATGTTGCATTATTAGTATACTTGTAATGTATTATTAGTATACATGTAATGTTGTATTATTAGTATACTTGTAATGTTGTATTACTAGTATACTTGTAATGTTGTATTATTAGTATACTTATAAACGTGCTTATACAAGAACAAAAGACAATTATATACACATCATGAACAATCGACATACTATGATGACCAAACCACACCAGAAAATGGAGAAACGACGACGTTCCGGTTCGTCGTGGACAATTATAAAGTCGAGACACCACATGATAATGGTCCAGGACGGACCGAAACGTTGTCGTTTCTTTATTTTCTGTTGTGTGGTTGGGGCATCACATTGTAGTGACTTCAGTACCCCCTACAACACGGCGGAGTTGAGGGAAAACGGCAGAGGAGAAGCAACTTGAACACGCAGGGAACAACGGGACCAGACACTGGTTCAACCTTGACGACGAGCGGACGTCTGGACACCTCCTCCGCCTGGGAGCTGCCTGATCACGTTTTGTTTTCGGGTTTTGGCTTTGCTACTTGCGTTTGGCATCCCTCTTCAACGGTTCGGTTGTACGACGCCTGGCCCACATATCGCCTTGGGTCACGGGATTGTTGATCGCTTTTTTTTTTGGCCGTGTTCTGGCTGCTTCTCCTGGCGGTGTGACGGTGTTCAGGGGCCGGCTTGGCTAAGAGGTGCCGGGAGTTGGTGGGGTCTTGGTGGGCTCCTGGTGTGCCCTCAGTCGTGGTGGGCGGCTGGCTTTTGCTCTGCCGGAGGGCACTGGATGACTTCCGTTTTAGTTGGGGGCAGTTTTTTTTTGGTTTTGCTCCCCAGTGTTCTCTGTGTGGGGCGGGGCCGGTGCTTGTCACCCTGAGGGGCTCCTGGGGCTCCCCAGTGTTCTCTGTGAGGGGCGGGGCTGGTGCTTGTCACCCTGAGGGACTCCTGGGGCTCCCCAGTGTTCTCTGTGTGGGGCGGGGCCGGTGCTTGTCACCCTGAGGGACTCCTGGGCCTCCCCAGTGTTCTCTGTGTGTGGCTGGGCTGGTGCTTGTCACCCTGAGGGACTCCTGGGGCTCCCCAGTGTTCTCTGTGTGGGGCGGGGCTGGTGCTTGTCACCCTGAGGGACTCCTGGGGCTCCCCAGTGTTCTCTGTGTGGGGCGGGACCAGTGCTTGTCACCCTGAGGGACTCCTGGGGCTCCCCAGTGTTCTCTGTGTGTGGCGGGGCTGGTGCTTGTCACCCTGAGGGACTCCTGGGGCTCCCCAGTGTTCTCTGTGTGGGGCGGGGCCAGTGCTTGTCACCCTGAGAGATGTTACATACTCCTAGCAGAATACGTATATAAATTTGAAATAGCATTTTTGTTTCCATTATATCATTGCCTGTATATGTACACACATGGTGTTTTGTAAATTGTCGTATGGTGTGGCAGCGTTAGTGGAGACAGGAGCGGGGTTGCGTTGCACACGTCTAGTACCTGTTCAATACGGGAAAGCTGGACCTGTTCAGTTTGGAAGTTCCAGATGTCACTTTTATTTAGTTAGGTAATTGTTTATATACTGTAATTAAACAGGTGGCATTATACTTATATATTTTGTAAGTAACTATTATCTGTAATTTGCATTCTTGTGTGTTTTGAGAACAAGTGGTTGTTCAATTAGTTTTAAATATTAAAAAGTCCTTAGTTTCCATCCCTCATCCTGGGATGAGGCAGACGGGAGGTGAGAATGTGGGTAGCGCCAGAGCGAGAGTTCAGTAGCTGAACAGGACTCGAAGGAGTAACATGTGGGAGATAAGTCTGTTATTTCTTGTTGTGCCATATTTTACAATTATATATTACGTGAAATGACAATACTTTCATTTGTTGTATAAGTTAACTTAACCATCTGTGTTTTTATATTATACTGTCTTGAATATATATCTATATAATATTTTGTAGCTATTCTTCAGTCCTAAAGGAAGAGTTTTATTTATGTGCTCATTACTTATCAAGGGGTTATACTGGTGACGCGCTTTAGAGAGCAGCAGTGGTATCCCTAGACGTAATTAAAGCTTGGCTGCTGTAGGGTCACGAGCCGTAACGAACAATAGGTAACAAAGAGTTATGGGGGCCTGTGCCGGGAAATATTGTTCCCACTTAACCTTAATTATGCTAATCTAACCTTGCCTTCCTAGGTACCAGTGTGTTAAGTGTCTGTGTGTTTCTTAAGAACTATTCCATGTGCCAAGCAAGCTTTCCTGTGTGTCAAGTAACAACGTTTCACGATTTTGAGGTAAGTCATCCTATATATTTTGTTTGTGCAGTGAGGCCAAGCGAATTTTCAGTGTGGTGACAATTTTACAGTGAAGTGTAGTGCAGTGCCATTGTTTTTAATTATTGTTGTGAATCAAGTGCCAAGTGTTAGTAACGATGGAGGAGAAAGTTGCAGCGTTGGTGGCTCACCCAGACTTTGAAGGGATTCAGAGCCTTAAAAAGACTGAGTTAATACAAATGGCAAATCATTTGGATTTGACCGCCAACAATAGAATGGTTAAAGCCCAAATATTGAAAGTCATTGTGACACATTTTGTTGAGAATGGAGAGTTAGATGAAGAAATTCTAGAAGAGTTAAAAGAGGAGTCGAGTGTACAGATGACATTAAAGCGTCTTGAGTTAGAAGCGCAAATAGCCAATGCTAAGCTTGAAGCTCAAAAAGAACAGAGAATATTAGAGGCTGAAGCTCGTCAAAGAGAGATTGAAGCTCAACAGCAACAGCAAATATTAGAGGCTGAAGCTCAGCAGAGGGAGCTTGAGACTAGACGTTTAGAAATTGAGGCACAGTTGCAAATAGAAGCCACAAAGAAGCAACAAGCCTAGGAACAAACTAGGCAATTAGAGATTCAACAACAAATGGCTGACATTAACTTCAGGCTTGAATCACAGCGTATGGCAGCTGGGCATGGAAATACTAGTAATGTTTCAATAAATAGTGATAATAATCCCATCAGGACGCATAAGTATATAGAGTTACCAAAGTTCAATGAGGAGGATCCTGAGGTTTTCTTTGCACATTTTTATAAAATTGCCATCAGTATGAACTGGCCAAGGGATCAGTGGGTAGCCATTATGCAGTCTCAATTTAAGGGGCGTAGTCAGGAGGTTTTCACATCCCTACCTGACGCTCATAGTTTTGATTACGAATTTGTAAAGAAAAGCATCTTAAATGCTTATCAGTTAAATCCATTGGCACACAGGCAAAAGTTAAGAAATCTAAGGAGGACAAGTGATCAGACAATAGCAGATTTTACTCGTCAGAAGACGAATTTTTGCAACAGATGGTTAAAGTCACTTTCAGTCACTGATTTTGATGCTCTAAAGAATCTTCTTATAATGGAAGAAGTATTGTCATGTCTCCCAGACCAGTTGTCTACTTTTATGGCAGAACAAAAGAATGTAACAGACATTTATGAGCTGTCAAAGCTCGCGGATGAGCATGAGTTGTTGACTAAGGCCCAGTTTACGGCCACTTCACCTAAGTCTAGTCGTAGAGTAAATTATAATGCTCCCCGAACTCCTTATCAGAATCCATCCCGTCCTAGTACTCCAGTTACTCCCATGAGCTCTTCTCTTACAAAACCTAACCCTGCTACTTCATTGTCAGGAATGTCAAATAATAATAAGGTTATTTCTAAACCTACAGTTGGTTCTACCAGTGTGTCCACTGTAAGGTCCTGTTCCCATTGTAAGAGAAAATGCCATGGAATTCATTCATGTTTTATATTGCACCCTGAGTTACGACCAACTGGTCTCATTTATTGCAGAGGTGTGCAAAATAAACTTACTAATAAACATGTAACTGTAAACCCCAATTGGGTGAAACAGTATTCACCATATATGTCTTCAGGTGAAGTTTTGTGTATTAATGGGAAGTGGAAGCCAGTGGTTATTCTTCGTGATACAGGTGCTTCCCAAACCATAATTTCATCCAGTATTCTTTCTGATGTTGAAAAGAGAGATACTGGAAAGTTTGTTGTTCTTCAGAGTGTTGCAGGATGTAAAACTGTACCTCTAATAGACATTAATTTCAGATCCACCATTACACCAAGTTTATGCACTGTGGGTGTTAGTACACAGTTGCCCATCCCAGGTGTGGATGTTATATTGGGTAATGATGTGGCCATAAATCATGTTGTGGGTGAGATTGATCCCCGTTTGTGTAAACAGCCAGTTGCAGACCATGTTTATTCTGCCTGTGCTGAAGTTAGTTCTATGAATGAACCTGTTGTAGAAGATGGTTTTGTCCCTTCTACATTTGCTGATGTCAGTACTAATATAAATCCAGTTGTCAGTTCTGATGTTGTTACTCAAGCATTTGTTCCAGTAACCAGTACCCCTTCAGTGGAGAAGTGGGATGTGGTTGTTCCAGATTCCTGTGTGGCCGATTTAGTTGTTGAGAGTAAGCCTGATACTATGACTCTGCTTTATTCCAATAAATTGGGAAAGGATGTCCATGTACCATTGTCTTGCCCGCTCACTACGAACGTTGTGCCAGGAGTTGAGAGAAACTTAAAAGCCACGACTCTGTATTCCAGCCAAGTGAATGGTTTAGGACAAGATGTTGGGTTGGCAGAAGTATTCCCGCTCACTCCAAGTTTAGAATCAGTTGTCGAGAGTAAGTCTGTTGTAGAGGCCCCGCCTCACCCTAGTCAAGGTGATATAATAGGGGAGGAGGTCAAACTACCTGTTACTTGCCCGCTCGTTTCAGATTCCCTTCATTTATGTGCATTGAGTAGAACTGACCCTAAGATTTCAGAGAGAAGCAAGGAGATAGTCTGTACTGTAGATCCAGTTTTGGAGAGTGTGGGAAAGCAGCCAGAGGATCAGCTTCTGTTGAGTAGATGGAGACCCATGGAGCCTCCCTCTTCAGTTGTCTGTGAGGATGTGACCCAGCTTGGTAGTGATATTATTGATTGTGAGCAGACAGTACTCCAAGCAGCTCCAGAAGTCATGGGAGGAAATTTTGGTAAAATCATTAAGAGTGGTAAAGTAGCATTTGGATCTAAGTTGCAGAGTTGTGATTCTTATTCTATGTGGAGTAAGTATTTCTCATTGTGTACATTGAGTCAGAGTGTGTGTAGGATGTTGAAATCTACTTTTATTCTGCAGGAGCCATTTTCTTGTGAAGTAATGGACTGTGGGACATCTTTGTCAAGCCTTGTGGTTGAGCAGAGAGAGTTTACTCAAGTAGGTTGTGCATCCAGTTCTGAGGAAGTGGTGAGTTATGCTAGAGCAGTGTCTCTATATTCAGATCCAATTAATTTTGATGCACGAGTGATAAAAGTGTATGTTCCACTTAAGTGTGGTGTTGACTTTCAGAGTCATATTGTGGGTGAAGGATTAAATCATACTGGGGAGCAGATGTTTGAGGCTCCAGAGGTGTATTTCAAGTTGGAGGATAAGGTTATCCTACCTAGAGTTAATCATTGTGAAGGGTTTCAGATTGTCCTTGGGTGTTTCCCAGGTAATCTGCTGTGCATCTTCAAGATGTTAAGACCCTTAAACCTCTTGGTTGATTGGTTGTCATCAGACGTAAATCACTTGGGAAGTGATGGTGAGGGTTGTCAAGTTTTCGGCATGTTTTATTTAGTCTTTTGGAAGACTAGACGGTTGATGAAAGTGTGTATTGTGTTCAAGTTCACCATCAGGGGGTGTGAACTTGTCTTGAGAGTTCTGATTGAGATATGGTGCCTAGGCATATGCCTGTTTTCTTTCACTGATCGTTATGACAGAGTTATGAGGCAATTGATTTCTGTGTTCCTTATGGATCATCTGAGTCAGTTCGATCAGGTAGTCTGTGCACTTATCTTGGGTTGTTTTTCTTGGTTTGAAGGTCAAAGGTTTGCTAAGTCGGTGTCTTGTGTTTCGGAAGGTTCTATGAATGGGAAAGTCCTATGCCTAATTGTGAGGTTTAATGCTAATTTCTCTAATTTTAGTATCCATTGGGCGAGAGTATGTGTTCCACAGAGGATCAAGAGTGATGAAGAGCAGATGTCTGTGTCAGAGCATACCCAGGAGAAGTCCCAAATCTACTCAACATCCAGTCAGCTTCAATTAAGCAGTTCAGCTCCAGAAAAAGGGAGTAATGGAAAATGGAGTTTGTCTTTGAAAAATTCACCATGTGAAAAATGGATCACATGGAAATACGGAACTGATCTTAGAGAAATAGTAGAAACATATGAAAAGCTAAATTGCCATGATAACTGTGTGAAAGCAGCTACCTTTATTGACAATTCTATTCATGCTACTAATGATACTGTTGTAGATAGGAGTGTGAAATATGATCTGAAACAAAGTGAAATAAATGAGATAGTACCTTGGAGAGATAAATTTGCATACTCCAGTGACACATATGTAGAACATAGTCATAAGACTGAAATTTCTGAGTTTCCTGTAAGACTATATTTGGAGTGTTTTCATTTTTGTCCAGAAATGTGTTCTTATTACTTATACATGTTTGGTGTAATTAATACCATAAATCTCAAGTGTCATACATTTTACTTTGAAAAAATGCCATTGATCTTCAATCTATTGCATTTTTTTTCTTGGAGGTGGAAGTGTTACGTACTCCTAGCAGAATACGTATATAAATTTGAAATAGCATTTTTGTTTCCATTATATCATTGCCTGTATATGTACACACATGGTGTTTTGTAAATTGTCGTATGGTGTGGCAGCGTTAGTGGAGACAGGAGCGGGGTTGCGTTGCACACGTCTAGTACCTGTTCAATACGGGAAAGCTGGACCTGTTCAGTTTGGAAGTTCCAGATGTCACTTTTATTTAGTTAGGTAATTGTTTATATACTGTAATTAAACAGGTGGCATTATACTTATATATTTTGTAAGTAACTATTATCTGTAATTTGCATTCTTGTGTGTTTTGAGAACAAGTGGTTGTTCAATTAGTTTTAAATATTAAAAAGTCCTTAGTTTCCATCCCTCATCCTGGGATGAGGCAGACGGGAGGTGAGAATGTGGGTAGCGCCAGAGCGAGAGTTCAGTAGCTGAACAGGACTCGAAGGAGTAACATGTGGGAGATAAGTCTGTTATTTCTTGTTGTGCCATATTTTACTATTATATATTATGTGAAATGACAATACTTTCATTTGTTGTATAAGTTAACTTAACCATCTGTGTTTTTATATTATACTGTCTTGAATATATATCTATATAATATTTTGTAGCTATTCTTCAGTCCTAAAGGAAGAGTTTTATTTATGTGCTCATTACTTATCAAGGGGTTATACTGGTGACGCGCTTTAGAGAGCAGCAGTGGTATCCCTAGACGTAATTAAAGCTTGGCTGCTGTAGGGTCACGAGCCGTAACGAACGATAGGTAACAAGGGACTCCTGGGCCTCCCCAGTGTTCTCTGTGTGGGGCGGGACCAGTGCTTGTCACCCTGAGGGACTCCTGGGGCTCCCCAGTGTTCTCTGTGTGGGGCGGGGCTGGTGCTTGTCACCCTGAGGGACTCCTGGGGCTCCCCAGTGTTCTCTGTGTGTGGCGGGGCTGGTGCTTGTCACCCTGAGGGACTCCTGGGGCTCCCCAGTGTTCTCTGTGTGTGGCGGGGCTGGTGCTTGTCACCCTGAGGGACTCCTGGGGCTCCCCAGTGTTCTCTGTGTGGGGCGGGACCAGTGCTTGTCACCCTGAGGGACTCCTGGGGCTCCCCAGTGTTCTCTGTGTGGGGCGGGACCAGTGCTTGTCACCCTGAGGGACTCCTGGGCCTCCCCAATCTTCTGCCTGTCTGCGTTTCTTTGCCGCATGGCATATTAGTGTTCCAGTGATTGGCGTCACTTGTTTCGTGATTCAGCTTGGCGTTTCACCTTGCCGGGCTTCGTGATTAACCCTTAACGCCGGGGCGCATCCGATCCCACGATCGTTGTCGCCCCTAAATCTACAACAACAACAACAACAACACGGGACCAGACGCTCTCTCACACCCTCCTTAGGTTTGTACAGTTATAAATTATATATATGTGTGGGTCAGGGACTTATGTTTACTTTAATCCTTGTCTGGTGGATATTAGGGCACTAAAATGGTGACCCCGGAGACGATTCCACACTAGTGTTTCCCCAGACAGGGTGTAAACAAACCATGGTGCCCACCTTCACGCTACCAGCATATGTTCTGTCTGACCCTGAGGCATGGTTTGCACAGGTAGAGGCCTTCTTTGACGCTTACAAGGTAATAAACGACGCAGAGCAATATACACTCACTGTGACGGCATTGTCTCCGGATACCATTCTGGAGGCACGAGCTGTGGTTATAACACCGCCAATCACAGACAGATTCGCTGCCATGAAGACTGCTCTCCTCGTTGTTGTTGTTGTTATAGATTCAGCTACTCGGAACAAGTTCGAAGTAGCACGGGCTATGGTGAGCCCGTAGTGGACTTACCCGGCACAGGAGCGGGGCAAGTAGCACGGGCTATGGTGAGCCCGTAGTGGACTTACCCGGCACAGGAGCGGGGCAAGTAGCACGGGCTATGGTGAGCCCGTAGTAGACTTACCTGGCACAGGAGAGGTGCTGTGACTGCTCTCCTCGCTGCAGCCAAGTTATGTAGAAGCCGCCAGCGTGACCTGCTCCTCACCAATAGTAGCTATTGCAGCCTCGAGGATCGGGCACCATCCTAAATGTTTCAGCAAATCCAGCTCTTGCTACGACCGGCGAGTGGAGCATGTGACAGTGATCTGCTCCGGGTTCTGTTCCTTCTACACTTACTCTTACACATTCCCATGCCCAGAGTGACGACATGACACCAGAGAGCCTGGCGAAAATTGCAGACCGAATCCATAGTGCACTAGGCGACTCACTCTGGTCAGGAAATACCCTTGCTTCTGACCACTCAACAGTGACGACCCAAATGAACAGCCAACACCTCAGTGTTTTTCAGACCCGCCAACATTCCCAGTGCAAGTCCCGCAGCCCGTCCTTGACGGTTGACTACAACCCAGACTACTACTACTACTACCATCACAGGTTTGGGGCTAGAGCCCGGAACTGCCGCCAGCTGTGTGCTTATTAGGGAAAGGGCTCCGGGAGGGTCTGTTAACGGTCAGTAACCCAGTCGCCTTGGCTTTTATATATGGTTGCTGCCAACAGTTCCGTCGTACCTACTTACGGCGACAACCAGGTGCCACTTAACAACTAGGAGCCACTTAACAACCAGGAGCCACTTAACAACCAGGTGCCACTTAAACAACCAGGAGCGACTTAACAACCAGGAGCCACTTAACAACCAGGTGCCACTTAACAACCAGGAGCCACTTAACAACCAGGTGCCACTTAACAACCAGGAGCCACTTAACAACCAGGTGCCACTTAACAACCAGGTGCCACTTAACAACCAGGAGCCACTTAACAACCAGGAGTCACTTAACAACCAGGTGCCACTTAACAACCAGGAGCCACTTAACAACCAGGAGCCACTTAACAACCAGGTGCCACTTAACAACCAGGAGCCACTTAACAACCAGGTGCCACTTAACAACCAGGTGCCACTTAACAACCAGGAGCCACTTAACAACCAGGTGCCACTTAACAACCAGGTGCCACTTAACAACCAGGTGCCACTTAACAACCAGGTGCCACTTAACAACCAGGAGCCACTTAACAACCAGGAGCCACTTAACAACCAGGTGCCACTTAACAACCAGGAGCCACTTAACAACCAGGAGCCACTTAACAACCAGGTGCCACTTAACAACCAGGAGCCACTTAACAACCAGGTGCCACTTAACAACCAGGAGCCACTTAACAACCAGGTGCCACTTAACAACCAGGTGCCACTTAACAACCAGGAGCCACTTAACAACCAGGAGTCACTTAACAACCAGGTGCCACTTAACAACCAGGAGCCACTTAACAACCAGGAGCCACTTAACAACCAGGTGCCACTTAACAACCAGGAGCCACTTAACAACCAGGTGCCACTTAACAACCAGGTGCCACTTAACAACCAGGAGCCACTTAACAACCAGGTGCCACTTAACAACCAGGTGCCACTTAACAACCAGGTGCCACTTAACAACCAGGTGCCACTTAACAACCAGGAGCCACTTAACAACCAGGTGCCACTTAACAACCAGGTGCCACTTAACAACCAGGTGCCACTTAACAACCAGGAGCCACTTAACAACCAGGTGCCACTTAACAACCAGGTGCCACTTAACAACCAGGTGCCACTTAACAACCAGGTGCCACTTAACAACCAGGAGCCACTTAACAACCAGGTGCCACTTAACAACCAGGTGCCACTTAACAACCAGGTGCCACTTAACAACCAGGTGCCACTTAACAACCAGGTACCACTTAACAACCAGGAGCCACTTAACAACCAGGTGCCACTTAACAACCAGGTGCCACTTAACAACCAGGTGCCACTTAACAACCAGGTGCCACTTAACAACCAGGTGCCACTTAACAACCAGGTGCCACTTAACCAGGAGCCACTTAACAACCAGGAGCCACTTAACAACCAGGTGCCACTTAACAACCAGGTGCCACTTAACAGCCAGATGCCCAATCACTGTTGTGTGCACAGAGGCGTTTAGTTAAGGACTGGCGCCTAGTCAATCCCCCCCTGGCCAAGATACGAGCCCAGGCCAAATTGCTCGCGAAGCACAGGCGAGTGTGTTATTACTGCCCCATTGGGACTAATAGAAACAGGAACTACCGCACACTTGTGTATATATACAAAATTAATTGATAGCTATAATCTATATTTATAAATGTTCATTCTGTATATTTATAGCTTGGTTAGTTTACAAAGATTTACAGTAAATTATTTACTTTACAGAAAATTATAATAATAACATAACATGAGACATCTGTAATGACAAACTGTGTTTTCAAGAATTAGATTTAGCTACATTTATCTATGATATTAAAATATTACAATTGTCAAATTCAGAACAAGAAACTATTTCCTTAACGACTTACACAAATGGTTTCAATAATGAATGAACTAAACAGGAGTACATTAGTCTAAATCAGACCTTACATCTTGGCTAATAGTGAGTAACATTTAGCTTACAGTTTGAGAGGTGATATATGTTGGGAAAATAAAGCATAGTTTACCATTAAAGCAGTGAGAAATATTGCCACATTTTATATTACAAAAGTAGACGATGAGAATACAATCAGATTCTAGGGCTAACCCAGAGCAAAATCTCTCCCAACACTGTAACATAGATCTGACTTCCATAGCACTCAAGATGCCTGTCAGTTGGCCGTCTCTTTACGACGGAAGTTCCTTCAAAATCTCTGTTATCCAGCTGGGGTCTTCCTGCTTTCTCTGCTGACCAGTCAGTTGCTTTAGTCTATAATGTATATCTGCCGCACCATTATATACATCACTTATTCTTAAGTTGTGTTTCCTGGCAATGAAGTTTATATTTCTGGAAAAGTTGGAGTGGCCAGTGACAAGTGAGTGCCTGAAAAAAGAATTGATTGAGTTTGCTGGATTGGTGATTCCCTTCACACAAAAATATATAATTCTTTGTAAACAACTTCTCCATTTGCAGACGATGAATCACAGTAACGGTGCTGAAGATATGATGACCAAACCACACATCAGAAGATGGGAAAACGACGACATTTGGGTTCGTCTTGGACCATTATCAAGTCGTGTGTATCAAACACATGACTTGATAATGGTCCAGGACGGACCGAAACGTCGTCGTTTCTCCATCTTCTGATGTGTGGTTTCGTTATCGTAATTTCTTTACGTGTGGGTGTGCACATCATGCCTGATATGAGATAACAATGAGTGCGAGGATGGACACCCAAGATTCGCCTTGAACATTTCCTCCATTCACAATTAAGCATACCAAGATCAGCCTTTTGTTGGTCCTATAGTTCACATCTATACAGGCTTAAATATTGAGTGCTAAATAACCTTACGTTTGAAAGATATTAAGATGACCGAATTTACTCCTAATGACATTTGTTCTAACTTTAGGTCTCTAATAGCATAACAAAATTTGAAAAGTTGCCCCTTTGAGGATATAATATGCCACAGATATTTGTCAGTATACTTTACAGAAATCTCTGCTTAGTAAATATAATTTGGGCTCAATATAAATTGAATCCAGTGAGTTAAAACAAGCTATTGCACACTTGGCAGGATTCAACGTTAGGTTGTATTCTGCACTATATCTTTCACATATTCCTATCAAGGCGTCCATAGCATCTTTGGTGGGTGCGAGTAGAACTAGATCATCAGCATAACAGAAACATTGGCCGTAATACTGCCTGTGTGACAGCCAGCTTATGGCTCTTTGGATCAAGATAGACAACAAATGATATAGGACTAAACACTGCACCTTGTTTGACTCCATTTTTAGGAAGAAATATTCATAGAGGACAATACTCCAATTCACAGCTAATATACATACCTCATAAGAAAGATATATATAATCTAGTATTGACAGGGCATACTTCTCTGTTAAGCAATTCTCTAAAAATTTGATGCATGCAACTTTTTCAAAAGCTTTGGAAGCATCAGGAAATAAAGAGAGAACAGAACTACCTTACGAGTTGTAGAACTGAATCGTTTCCGCTGCCGTGAAACTACAGAGCGTTGTTGAGTCAACCCGTTCTCGCGAGCGTTCCCAACGTCAAGAACTGTCATACTGAAGTGCCTTATCCTAACCTACCAGACGACTCACGAACAGAAAAAGGCATATGATATCAATTGCGTGAGCTGCTACCATTTTCTAATGCGACAATTTTTGGCTTTAGGTAAAGTATACGTCAAAATGCGACGTGCTATTAGGAGGACGCGAGACTGAGCAACCATTTCTGTATGCAAACTGAAGGTCAGAGGCGTCCAGTTGGTCAGCTGGAACGTCAGTAAGTAATCAAATTCTTTGTTTAATTTAGTGTTATTAGTGTTTAGTGGGGGAGTAAAGTGTTATCACTTTACTCCCCTGCGGGCACAAAATTGAGACAACTATTTTTCTCTTGAATCTGAGCGAGCGACATATTTTTATGTCTGATGAACAAATATTTCTATAAAATTCAATTCTTCTTCTTCTACTTGATAGTAGGTGCAGTTTGCATGAAGGGTTTGTCCTCCCGATGACTGCACCAGTACAGGTGTTGGTAGACGCCTTTATGTTGAGGATGAGAAAAGTTTCAAAAGTGCTTGTTGCGTTGTGCTGTAGACAGAGGAGCGGCGACTAGAACAGAGGTGTGTGTTAGAGGGAGACTTGCCGCACCGTAGGGCGGTGTGTTGTGTTTATGGCGTCAGCTGATCCTTGGTGTTGCGACGAGGCAGTTGTTTTCTGTGTTTAGCTGTTGGTGGCGCCAGGTATAAATGTGGCGCGGGTCAGATGTGACCCAATTTGTTGGTCGATTGGAGATATTTAGCCAGTGCTTTGACTATTTGGTATTTTTCTTGTAACGAGTGGTCACCGCCTCCTAATATATGCTCGATGGTGAAGGGTATTTTAAGTGAGATAAGTTCTTGTTTGAAATTTACTCTGGCACTATAATGTCGGAAGCAATGTAGGAGATAGTGTTCGATTGTTTCAGGCACCTGACAGTGAGTACAGAGTTCGTTGATGTCTGTTCTGTACTTAGAGCTGTGTGCTGCTAGTTTGGTGTGTCCCAGCCTTAATCTGGTCATCGTTACATCAATTTCTCTGCTTTTATATCTGACATGTTTCCAAGTTTCCCATTTCTTTTTAATGGACCCATAGTACAAAGGTGAGCATGACGTTTTCCATTTCGTCGCAAAATCTTGGGTGATGGTATTTTTGAAGGCTCCTTTACGTGCAACATGGGGAATTGGATGACGGGTAATGTGAGGTGTGTTGTGCATTGCTTTGGCTAGTTGATCTACTAGTTCATTATGGAGAATACCACAATGCGCTGGGACCCATTGGATAGAGGTATCATAACCGTTCAATCGATGTTCATGAAGAAGTTGAAGACATGGGTAAACAAACTCCTTGCACGTTTTTGAAGAATACGTAATTGCTTGAATCGCACTCTTGGAGTCACTGCAGATTGTATATGTCCCGACTGGTAATGTTGTGATTATTTGGAGAGCTTGATATAAGGCATATAATTCAGCTGTGAAAACAGATAGTTGGTTTGGTAACCGCCATCCCTGCTTGAGATGGTATTCCGGTATCCATACATCGCTAGTGACCGAGGGTACGTTGTTCTTGATGATGCGAGATCCATCTGTATAAATCGCTGTGGTATTTGGGTAGCAATTTTTCATTGTTGAGAGAAAGACTGAGGCTATGGCTGAGTTTGGTGCAGACTTTGGAATGTTGTCTTCGAGTTGTATTGCTGTATTAGGAGTTGTATAAAGCCAGGGTGGAATAGGGGGAACAGTAAGTTGGGTTTCCGAGTTTTGGAGTAGAGAGAGGTCTATATTGAGGTTATTTGTAGCCCGTGTGAGGAAAGGTTGTGAGTGATTGGTTGGGAAGCGGGGGTTATGTGGGTTAACTGTTGGGTTAATTTTTGATCTGTATGGGTGTGTCTGGTGAGCAGTGGTACAGAGTGACAGATAGTTGGCACACATTATGTCTCGTCTGGTGGCTAGGCTTGTGAGGCCCGTTTCCCCGTAAAGTCCGAGGATAGGAGTGGAACGCATTGCCTCACATATAAGTCGCATGGCATTGTTTTGGATGACCTCTAGGCTCTGTAGGTTAGTAGGCGCAGCCGACGCATATGCTTGGCAACAATAGTCTATTTGGCTGCGAATGTAGGTTGTATAGAAACGGAGCAGGATTTTATGGTGTGCTCCCCAGGTGGTGCCAGTGAGGGCTTTAAGTATGGCGAGTCGGGGTTGGTCGTCTGTTTAAGATGTTGAATGTGTGCTGTCCAGGTAAGTGAGGGCGAATCTAAGTGCATGCCAAGGTATTTATGTTCTCGTACGTGTTGGATGGGAGTGTTATGTATTGTGAGGGTGGGTAGATGAACGAGTCTTTTTTTAGTGAAAATTTGATAATAGGTTTTGGTAGTACTAACTTGAAGGCCCCTTTGTTGTGTCCAATCTATGAGGTGGTCCAGTGCTGTTTGCATTGTTGAGACTGTATTAGGTAAGGCGTTGTCTGAATAATACAGTGTTAAGTCGTCGGCGTACGCCGAGAGGTTAACAGGATGGGTGTTAGGCAAATCTGCTAAGAATGCAGCAAAAAGGGTTGGGCTTAGTATGGAGCCTTGTGGGACACCCGTTTGTATTGGGATGTCATCGGAAAACTCGCCTTGTATATAGACTTTAGAGGTCCTGTTCGTAAGATAAGATTTTAACCATAAAAGTAATCTTCCCTGTACGCCTAAACGCGCAAGCTTTGCGAGGAGGCAAGTATGAGGAATGCTATCAAAAGCTCCTTTGAGGTCTAAGTAGACAACAAGACAATATTTACTGCTTCTGAGAGAGGTGCGGATTTCATGTTCAAGGCAGAGTATCTGGTCGAGTGTGGAGCATTGCGGTCGAAATCCAGCTTGGAGTGACGGTATAATATTATTATATTCTAGATACCATTGGAGGCGAGTATGTACTAGTCTTTCCATGACTTTACTGAGGCATGATAGTAGGGAAATAGGTCTATATGACGCAGGTTGCGATGGGTCTTTTCCTGGTTTAAGGAACGGAAGAATAATACTGGTCTGCCATTGTGAGGCAATATTTCTGTGAGTCCAGCATAGGTTGTAATAGTTTAGGAGAGTACTATGTGCAGTTGATGGGAGATGTTTAATGAGTTCATATGGAATTCCATCCTCTCCAGGTGCCTTGCCAAGAGGTAGGCGGGTTAAGGCTAATTGTAGCTCGCTTAAGGTGTATATGTTGTCGACGCCGGGCATGGGTAGCAGTATGGCACGGTCAATTTCTTGTCTGAGGGGGAGTTCTTGGGCATGAAAGAAGGGTGTTGAGAGGGTAACTTTAAGACATTCAGCAACAACATTTGCACGCTCCTGAGGTGTTTGACAGAGTGAACCGTTGATCGTCAGGGGGAACGAAGGGAATGTTGGGCGACCTTTAATGCTGTTAAATGTAGCCCAGACTTTTGAATGTGGCGTAGTGGGTGTGAGGCTATCACAAAATTTTGCCCATGATGCTCGCTTTGCTGACAGTATGGTTTTTTTGGCTTCTGCTGTAGCCCGCCAGAGATTAACCCAGTTCTGTAGGGAGGGTTGACGTCTTTGTTTTTGTATGGCTCGTCGGCGTAAAGCGACTGTTTGTGCACATTCCGCGTTCCACCACGGTTTAAGTGGTTTGTTGGACCTATGTCCTGAAGTTTTCTTGAGCATTTGGGTGGCTGCACAATTTATGGCCGAGGTGATTGTGGACAGTCGCGTGTTGGGGTCTACATCGTCTGTATCTGGGAGACAGACAGTATCAGCCCATTTTTTCTTATCTAGTTTCTTAATGTTCCACTTGGGGAGCGTTAGGGGGTGGGTTGGTGGCTGAAAGTTAGTAAATTTTATAATGAGGGGTTTGTGGTCACTTCCAATATCTGGTCCAGTATGAAACTGTAGTTCTTGTTGAAAGTGTGCAGAGCCAAAGCAGATGTCCAATGAGGCTTCATAATTGGTTCTGTAGTTAAAGTAGGTTGGAAGGTAGGGCGGCGAAAGAAGAATATATGGTGTAGTGTCTAAGTAGTTATATAAATCGGTGCCTGCAGTATTTTGGGTACCTCTACTCCATGTGGGGTGGTTGGCATTGAGATCACCTGTAACAATGATCGGTTGCCGTAGTTGGTTTAGATAGAATTCTAGTTCATTTAAATTTATTGTGCCACCAGGGTTGTATATACAAAGAAAGGATATGTGTGTACCATTGTAGGGTATTAGGCATGCTAAAATTTCTAGCTTACCATTTACAAAATGTGTAAGCGTTACAGGTTTACATGTCATGTTACTCCGTGTTAGGAGGAAAATACCACCACCCATACGGTTTGGTCTGTCCAGTCTCTGCATCTGAAAGTTTTTAAAAATAGGATTTTGTTTAGGGGTGAGCCAGGATTCGGTTATGAAAGCTAAGTCCGGTTTGGATGAGTAAAGGAATTGTTTAAGTTCTGTGAGAGATGTTTTAATGCTTTTTGCGTTCCAAGTCATGAATGTTAGGGGAGCCATTTAGGATGTGTGGGTTATGGATGTGTCTGTTTTCCTTGGCATGCCAGTAGTAGTACGTGTTGGATACCTAGATGTGGATGTGGGCTGTGCCTTACTCTTGGTACTGGCGGTTTGGGTTTGTGGCAAGTCAGCCTGTGGAATGATTTTGGTAAGGCGTGCTAGGGAGTTATTTATGAGTTTTTCTATCATCTGTTCAAACAATGTGTGTCCAGCAATGGTGGCTTTGTTTGGGCGGATGTCAGTGTCTGTAGCTGTTGATGGGATGTCTTTTGGGTCAGCCTCAGGAGTGGGTTGTGTTACTTGTGTAAAGAATTTAGTTAGCAGTCGGTCCAGCGTCTTTTCTAGTGCATTTTCAATGCGCGTGACAACAGTTTCAACAAGATCATTTTCAATGCGAGTGACAAGAGTTTCAACAAGATCAGGATTCAGTTGTGCATTTTGTGAGGGATGGTTGGACCCTGGGGTTGTGGGAGTGTCGGTGACAGATATATCAGGTACAAGCAAAGGCTGTGTTTGAGTGTGAGGTAGTGTTTGATGATGGGCTGTGTTAGGTTGTTTCAGTGCACTACTGTATAGCAGGTTGTTGGTAGGGAGAACCTTAGTTTTTGCTGCTGCTGCTGCTATGTATGAGGGACATTGTTTGAATGTAATGTCGTGATCGCCACCACAGTTTGAGCAGGTGAGTGTATCTGATGTACAATCTTGCGTGTAATGGGAACCAGAGCATTTCCCACATTTAATGTCTTTGGTGCAGCCTTTCCAGGTATGGTTAAAACCTTTACATTTAAAACACTGAGTGGGACGTGGTATATACACCTCTAGTTTATGGAGGAAGCCATTTAACCAAATCCTCTCAGGGGGGATGTAGTCTAGAAAGGTAAGCAGAGCAGTGCCTGTATCACTCAGTTCTCCGTCTGTTCTTCGCATAAATTTTTTGATTCCATGGATCGGGATGTCATGTGTCTCAAGTTGTGCTTTGATGTCGTCTACACTGATGTCTACAACATGTCGGATTACATATTTTGTTAATCGGTCCCCAAGTGGTTTATAGCACTTGACTTTGTGGCCACAAATGTCAGTAATGTCTGAAAGCTTTAGTTCTTCGCCATGTTTGTGGTCCACTACGATCAGGTTTTTCTGTTTATTTGGTCTCATATTGTGCACGTTGATCCCGAATATCTTGGGAATGGCAATATATAAGATACTTTGTGCTCGGCTATTTCTGAACACATTTTCCTCTTCGCCATCAAAGGCAATGATGAAAGTTTGCAAATCAGAAGAACTTAGCCTACCTTGGTTGAGCTGTGGAGGTTGATACTGAGGCCGCGTGGTGCTGGCATGGTCTCTGTTTACCTCTGTAAGTTGGCGGCGTTTCGCCTCCAATCTGTTTGCCTTGCTGTGATGTTTGCTGTCTAGGAAAACTCCATCTAGATCCTCTTCTAAGACCGGGTGATGTTCATGATCTAAATGTGTGGCATGCAACAGTGGTTCCCCAGTGTCCTCTAAGGTATCGTCAATATTTGTAGGAGAGACGCTGCGCGAACCTCCACCAGACGCCATGACGCTCCAATTCAATTCTTATCCGATCGACTTGTGGATAGTATGAAGATGTTTGCCATGAAATTTACCTTTTCTTTAATAGCCACATATCCTTTTTGAGAGAACGGAATTGTCTTGTATCTTCGTGGTAAAACTATTGTATTGTTGACATGGCGAGTGTAAGCGACGAGTGTCTTTATTTGGTGCCGGTCTAACGCATCCTTGTGTGATATTTTATACATATGTTCTTCTAGAACATTCTATTGCGAAGACATTGGTACAAAAATGAAATACGTACGTAGAAAATTAAGGTCAGGACAGTGAAAAGAGTTTACACTTTTCCGGGTTGCCGCTCGATCACCCAAAACACCAGGAGCACTTTGCACTATTTTTGTTGTTGTTTGCCGGGCGCGCTAAAGTGCGTTCATAGTCCGTTTAGGGCAATAGTTCTGTAGTTGTCAGTGGAGGACACAGAAGCTTGACAGTTCTTAGGTATGGTAACAAGTACAGTGTTTATTACAGGTGGTGCTGTACCTGGAGTGTTTATTACAGGTGGTGCTGTACCTGGAGTGTTTATTACAGGTGGTGCTGTACCTGGAGTGTTTATTACAGGTGGTGCTGTACCTGGAGTGTTTATTACAGGTGGTGCTGTACCTGGAGTGTTTATTACAGATGGTGCTGTACCTGGAGTGTTTATTACAGGAGGTGCTGTACCTGGAGTGTTTATTACAGGTGGTGCTGTACCTGGAGTGTTTATTACAGGTGGTGCTGTACCTGGAGTGTTTATTACAGGTGGTGCTGTACCTGGAGTGTTTATTACAGGTGGTGCTGTACCTGGAGTGTTTATTACAGGTGGTGCTGTACCTGGAGTGTTTATTACAGGTGGTGCTGTACCTGGAGTGTTTATTACAGATGGTGCTGTACCTGAAGTGTTTATTACAGGTGGTGCTGTACCTGAAGTGTTTATTACAGGTGGTGCTGTACCTGGAGTGTTTATTACAGGTGGTGCTGTACCTGAAGTGTTTATTACAGGTGGTGCTGTACCTGGAGTGTTTATTACAGGTGGTGATGTACCTTTAAGTGTTTATTACAGGTGGTGCTGTACCTGAAGTGTTTATTACAGGTGGTGCTGTACCTTTAAGTGTTTATTACAGGTGGTGCTGTACCTTTAAGTGTTTATTACAGGTGGTGCTGCACCTGAAGTGTTTATTACAGGTGGTGCTGTACCTGAAGTGTTTATTACAGGTGGTGCTGTACCTTTAAGTGTTTATTACAGATGGTGCTGTACCTGGAAGTGTTTATTACAGATGGTGCTGTACCTGGAGTGTTTATTACAGGTGGTGCTGTACCTGGAGTGTTTATTACAGGTGGTGCTGTACCTGGCAGACAAAAGACTGTAAGAAACACAGACAGACAAACAGTTCCAACATTCCATGTTAATGGTTGTCACAGCACATGTTAAAGGACTATCATAACTCTCAATGTTTAGCTTTCATAACCATTACAGGTGTTAGAGTGTGCAGGTGTTTAACATTAGGGGCAGGACGCATACAGGTCTCGCATACAGCTGCAGTTAGGTCACTTTCACTCTCATCTCTCCTATCTCTCCCACTCTTGTACAACCTTAAATATTTCTCTTTGGAAACATGAGATGTATTATTGTACCAGAGACTTCGTCACCATTATTGTACCAGAGACTTCGTCACTATTATTGTACCAGAGGCCTCGTCCATGACTTGTCACCATTATTGTACCAGAGGCCTCGTCCGTGACTCGTCACCATTATTGTACCAGAGGCCTCGTCCATGACTTGTCACCATTATTGTACCAGAGTATTGTATTGTACCATCATTTATATTTGCCAACATCCAGGGTATAAAATCACGCAAATCCAACAAAGTTCATTTTATAGATGGTCTCCTTCATGAGGCAAATGCAGTGTTTGCAGCCCTAACGGAAACTCACACAAAGGACTACCTTGATGGTGAAATTTGGATCTCAGAATACAATCTCTTCAGATGTGATAGAAAACACCGGCTTCAGGGTGGGGTCAGCCTCTACATCAAAGACACACTCATCTGTACTGAGCTGCTAAACACCTCAAATGATATGGTGGAAGTGCTGATAGTCAAAATAGAGATCCTAAATGTAGTTGTTGTCCTTGTATATAAGTCACCGGAGGCAAACCCTCAGCAGTTTAAAGACCAACTAATGAAAATAGAACACTGCTTGGAAAACCTCACAAATCCAGCTCCGAACATCATCCTGCTTGGGGACTTCAACCTACGGCACCTGAAATGGAAGCACCTGGCTAATACAGTAATATCAGAAAGAATACCAGGAAGTAGCCTAAATGAGCAGGCACATGCACAATTATGCCTGCTTGGAATTATCACTTGGAACTCCATATTCATCAAGAACTGTAAAAAACCACTATCGCAGGCCCTTCACATTCTGTGGAGACAAAGCCTAGATACTGGCGTTATCCCTGACATACTAAAAACAGCAGAGATAGCACCACTCCATAAAGGAGGAAATAAGGCAGAGGCAAAAAATTACAGACCGATAGCACTAACATCGCACATCATAAAAATTGTTGAGAGAGTGCTAAGAAGTAAGATCACAAAATACATGGAATCACAGCATCTCCATAACCCCGGACAACATGGTTTCAGAACAGGGCGCTCTTGCCAGTCGCAGTTGCTGGACCACTATGATATGGCATTAGATGCTATGGAAGACAAACAAAACGCTGATGTAATTTACACAGATTTCGCAAAAGCTCTTGATAAATGTGACCATGGTGTTATTGCACATAAAATGCGTTCAAAAGGAATTACCGGGAAAATAGGCAGATGGATCTACAATTTCCTGACTGACAGAACCCAATGTGTAATAGTCAACAAAATAAAATCCAGCCCATCAACCGTGAAGAGCTCAGTCCCCCAGGGTACTGTGCTTGCTCCAGTACTTTTTCTCATCCTCATATCGGACATAGACCAGAACACAACCTATAGCACTGTATCATCCTTTGCAGATGACACTAGGATTTTCATGAGAGTTGGCAACATAGAGGACACGGCAAACCTCCAATCAGATGTAGATCAGGTCTTTCTATGGGCTACAGAAAATAATATGGTATTCAACGAGGATAAGTTTCAGCTCATGCGCTACGGAAAAATTGAAAATATAAAAACAGAAACCACGTACAAAACGCAGGCAAATCATAACATAGAACGAAAAGGCAATGTAAAGGACCTGGGTGTACTCATGTCGGAAGACCTTACCTTTAAAGAACACAATAAAGTAGCCGTCGCAACTGCAAGAAAAATGACAGGTTGGATAACAAGAACTTTTCACACTAGAGATGCTATACCGATGATGATACTTTTCAAAACGCTTGTGCTCTCTAGAGTGGAGTACTGCTGCACAATGACAGCCCCTTTCAAAGCTGGAGAAATTGCTGACCTAGAGAGCGTGCAGAGATCCTTTACTGCTAGAATCCACTCAGTAAAACATCTAAATTACTGGGACCGACTAAAGAGCCTAAATCTGTACTCCCTTGAGCGCAGGCGGGAGAGATACATAATAATTTACACGTGGAAAATAATTGAGGGGCTGGTCCCAAACCTGCACACAGAAATAACACCACATGAGACCAGAAGACATGGCAGGATGTGCAGAATACCCCCGTTGAAAAGCAGAGGTGCAACAGGTACTCTGAGAGAGAACTCTATCAACATCAGAGGCCCGAGACTGTTCAACACGCTTCCACTACACATAAGGGGCATAACTGGGAAACCCCTCACAGTGTTCAAGAGAGAACTGGATAAGCACCTCCAAAGGATACCTGATCAACCAGGCTGTGACTCATACGTCAGGCTGCGAGCAGCCGCGTCTAACAGCCTGGTTGATCAGTCCAGCAACCAGGAGGCCTGGTCGACGACCGGGCCGCGGGGACACTAAGCCCCGGAAGCACCTCAAGGTAGAGGCCTCGTCCATGACTTGTCACCATTATTGTACCAGAGGCCTCGTCCGTGACTCGTCACCATTATTGTACCAGAGGCCTCGTCCATGACTTGTCACCATTATTGTACCAGAGGCCTCGTCCATGACCTGTCACCATTATTGTACCAGAGGCCTCGTCCATGACATGTCACCATTATTGTACCAGAGGCCTCGTTCATGACTTGTCACCATTATTGTACCAGAGGCCTCGTCCGTGACTCGTCACCATTATTGTACCAGAGGCCTCGTCTATGACTTGTCACCATTATTGTACCAGAGGCCTCGTCCGTGACTCGTCACCATTGTTGTACCAGAGGCCTCGTCCATGACTTGTCACCATTATTGTACCAGAGGCCTCGTCCATGACCTGTCACCATTATTGTACCAGAGGCCTCGTGCATGACCTGTCACCATTATTGTACCAGAGGCCTCGTCCATGACTTGTCACCATTATTGTACCAGAGGCCTCGTCCATGACCTGTCACCATTATTGTACCAGAGGCCTCGTCCATGACTTGTCACCATTATTGTACCAGAGGCCTCGTCCGTGACTTGTCACCATTATTGTACCAGAGGCCTCGTCCGTGACTTGTCACCATTATTGTACCAGAGGCCTCGTCCGTGACTTGTCACCATTTGCGTCAACAGAATGATCCTACCCTTCCTCACCCTGTGGCAGGATGATGACGGGTAGGACCTGTGCCCTGAGGCAGGGTGAGAAGAGGTAGGACCTGTGCCCTGAGGCAGGGTGAGGACGGGTAGGACCTGTGCCCTGAGGCAGGGTGAGAAAAGGGAGGACCTTTGCCCTGTGGCAGGGTGAGGAAGAGTATAGGACGTTTGATAAACAAAAAATCTAAAGTATGTGTGTAATGTAGGAAAAAATGTGTCATCAGTAAATAAGAGAATTGTATAAACTTTGGTGACGTTCTCACTCTGAAACTGACAGAGACTCTTTTATGTATGTTATTTGTTATTATTATTATTATTATTATTATTATTATTATTATTATTATTATTATTATTATTATTATTACTACTGGATATGCTCATTAAAAGTATCTTTGTTTGCTTTGCACAATGGGGATGGATTCGGGCATGGAGGGCATTTTCAGTCAGTGTCCTCCGTTATCATTTACAGAATTCCTGTAAATCATAAAGGAGAGCATATATTGAAAATTAATTGGTCTGGTGACTGAGATTAGAAGTGCTGTCAGACTCATGAGACATGACAACAAGTGGCAACAGTGAGTACATTGCCTGTTATCGTGTGGTTGTTTGGTCATATCCTCCAGCGGCATGAGTAATCTCCTGTGTAATAGTACACTGGATCCTGCAGTTTATTATACTTTGTAATGCTGTCTTATTTTTGTATTGTAATGACCCATGTACTCATAGTCTTGTGGCTAAAGCTCTCTCTCTCTCTCTCTCTCTCTCTCTCTCTCTCTCTCTCTCTCTCTCTCTCTCTCTCTCTCTCTCTCTCTCTCTCTCTCTCTCTCTCTCTCTCTCTCTCTCTCTCTCTCTCTCTCTCGTTCTCTCTCTCTCTCTCTCTCTCTCTCTCTCTCTCTCTCTCTCTCTCTCTCTCTCTCTCTCTCTCTCTCTCTCTCTCTCTCTCTCTCTCTCTCTCTCTCTCTCGTTCTCTCTCACAAGAACATACAGGTACGGTGGATACAGTCACAACACACAAGAACATACAGGTACGGTGGGTACAGTCACAACACACAAGAACATACAGGTACGGTGGATACAGTCACAACACACAAGAACATACAGGTACGGTGGGTACAGTCACAACACACAAGAACATACAGGTACGGTGGACACAGTCACAACACACAAGAACATACAGGTACGGTGCATACAGTCACAACATACAAGAACATACAGGTACGGTGGACACAGTCAAAACACAAGAACATACAGGTACGGTGGATACAGTCATAACACACAAGAACATACAGGTACGGTGGATACAGTCACAACACACAAGAACATACAGGTACGGTGGACACAGTCACAACACACAAGAACATACAGGTACGGTGGATACAGTCACAACACACAAGAACATACAGGTACGGTGGGTACAGTCACAACACACAAGAACATACAGGTACGGTGATACAGTCACAACACACAAGAACATACAGGTACGGTGGATACAGTCACAACACACAAGAACATACAGGTACGGTGGATACAGTCACAACACACAAGAACATACAGGTACGGTGGATACAGTCACAACACACAAGAACATACAGGTACGGTGGACACAGTCACAACACACAAGAACATACAGGTACGGTGGATACAGTCACAACATACAAGAACATACAGGTACGGGATACAGTCACAACACACAAGAACATACAGGTACGGTGTATGTTCTTGTACGGAAGGTACGGAACATACAGATAATACCACCAATGGCGGTAAACTCCGCCAGCTGACCTCGATAGCAGCCCAGGCAGAACTACCGGAAGAGGACCAGTAACACCGACTACGACGACCGACACCTCCAACAGCCCAGCAGACAACAACAGCCTCGACAGCCGAGCAGACAACAACAGCCTCAACAGCCCAGCAGACAACAACAGCCTCAACAGTCGAGCAGACAACAACAGCCTCAACAGCCGAGCAGACAACAACAGCCTCAACAGCCGAGCAGACAACAACAGCCTCAACAGCCGAGCAGACAACAACAGCCTTAACAGCCGAGCAGACAACAACAGCCTCAACAGCCCAGCAGACAACAACAGCCTCAACAGCCGAGCAGACAACAACAGCCCCTACAGTCGACATTCTGAAAGACATCCCTGGAGAAACAGGGGAGGAATAGCGCCAACAACAGACTGAGAGAGACCCCTGGAGAACCAGGGGAAGGAATAGTGACAACAACAGACTGAGAGAACCCTGGTGAACCAGTGGAAGGAATAGTGACAACAACAGACTGAGAGAACCCTGGAGAACCAGGGGGAGGAATAGTGACAACAACAGACTGAGAGAGACCCCTGGAGAACCAGGGGAAGGAATAGTGACAACAACAGACTGAGAGAGACCCCTGGAGAACCAGGGGAAGGAATAGTGACAACGACAGACTGAGAGAGACCCCTGGAGAACCAGGGGAAGGAATAGTGACAACAACAGACTAAGAGAACCCTGGAGAACCAGGGGAGCGAATAGTGACAACAACAGACTGAGAGAACCCTGGAGAACCAGGGGAAGGAATAGTGACAACAACAGACTGAGAGAGACCCCTGGAGAACCAGGGGAAGGAATAGTGACAACAACAGACTGAGATGAGACCCCTGGAGAACCAGGGGAGGAATAGTGACAACAACAGACTGAGAGAGAACCCTGGAGAACCAGGGGAGGAATAGTGACAACAACAGACTGAGAGAGAACCCTGGAGAACCAGGGGAAGGAATAGTGACAACAACAGACTGAGAGAGAACCCTGGAGAACCAGAGGAGGAATAGTGACAACAACAGACTGAGAGAGACCCCTGGAGAACCAGGAGAGGAATAGTGACAACAGAAAAGGTAACAGGGACCACCAACATAAACCTTTTTTCAGAGCTAAAAACAGAGATTGGAGTAGGAAGAGAAACTTAGACGATCCAGAGGACCACTGGCGTCCAGACGACGACGACGCTGGAGGAGGACGGAGTACCAGCCCCAGAGATAGTAACCAGCCGCCCAGACTAAGACGACCCGACGGGAGGACGACCTGGCGAGACGGCGACGGACAAAACAGGAACTAGCACATGCAATTGTCTCAGAAGTTGACCTGACGCCACAAGAAAGATTAATGCTCAGAAAAAGACTCACCTTTGTCGCAGAACACCAACACGATGAGCACGGGAAACAGCAATAAACGACTCTCTCAACGATTTAGAAGCCAAAATTAATGTCTCCTGGTTGAAAGTGACGAGAGAACTTAAGACAAACCTGCTAGGTTTGCCAAAACACAATACTAACATGCTCTCTCACTTTCCTTTTTGGATGCACACGTATGTGCACGCAAAAAAAAACCCACCTGCACATCTAGAATGTGTGCAGGTGTGTGTGCTTGGCCTACACCCAAAGATAGAGGAAGTGAGGACCAACCTGCTCTCAGCTGTCCAAGAGAGACACAAGCCAAATATGACAGTAGAGGAAAAAGCCGCCCTAAAGAACCTGCAAAACAGGGCTGACATAGTCATCAAACCAGCGGACAAAGGAGCAATGGTTGTAATATGAAAAACAGAATTACAGGAAGGAAATAATACGGCAACTGTTGGACAGGGGCACATACCAGCCAGTCCAAAACCAGTCCGTGGCCCTTAATTAAGAATACACAGATCAGGAGTAAGACCCTTGGTCGTAAAGTTCTACAGAAATGAAGACTCATGGACGGGACGCCAGGGAGGTCTACTCTGAGCGGAGATAAGAGATATTTTTCTTAACTTCCCGTCGAAAGTCTCGGCTCTATACATCCTCGCGAAAATCCTTAAAGAAAGGTTAGAAGCAACTGGCTCATAGCCAGGCCGGCCAGTAGTGAGTGGCTGCCAAGTACCAACAAAACCTGTTGTCCTCAGGTGTTCAGCTCTACTCACACCACTATTGAAACTTCTCCCGGAACGACTGAAGGATACTACGGACTTCCTCATACGCCTGCGGAACTATAATGACCTTCTGCCACATGTCTATTTTCGCTTGATGTAGTATCCTTGTGCCCAAGTAACCCACAACGAGAGTAGCGACTTTTTTGACATAAACAAACCCAAGATCCAGCACGAGCTTAAGGAGGCAGGTGTCTGAAGGCCCCCGACCAAAGAGCTCCTACAAGAGGCAATACTACAGGTCATGAGGGACACCATCATGACTTCCAACGGGAAAACCTACAGACAGATTAAAGGAACGGTGATTGGAAATATGGAAATATGGAAAAATAATAATATGGAAAATATTGACTTGGTAAAAACTTTATCTTAATTATGATGAGTTTGAAAAACTTTTTGATAAAAGTAAAAATATTAACTTAGTTAATAATAACGGGGATGAGTTGTATACTCTACTGATACTGATCTATATTGTGCTACCAGAGCATAGTGTAAGGGAGCTGAAAGTCTAATGTTGGATCTAAGAAATTGTTTGTAAAGTACAGATAGGTAAGTTCACCTAGATGAGTGGCACACACGCTCTCCCACACTTCTCTCACGCTCACTCAAAAATAGTTAGCAAATATTTGAACTACTCCAACTAACGTAAAATCCACACTTAACATGGAGTACAAACAGTCAATCTTTAAAGCTTAAATAGCAATGATGGAAGATACAGAACAATAAAAGAAGAAGGTATCTCGCTGATACTTCACGTTGGTGTAGTTTATTCTCTGTGTACAGATCAATAAACTTGGTAACATTATAAGACATAAACACAAAGATGCCTATAAGTATTTAGTGTTCGCGTGATGCGTAAAGACCAGCGGTAGTTGTTATGATACGAAACAGTTGTAGGATGAGGTAGACTAGAGAAAGATTTCTTCAGTTCTTTGATACTATGTAAAACAGCAAAGATCCTGAAAGATTGAGTTGGTAAGATTTGTAACTCATAAAACACAAATTAAAGTTGAACTAATACATGGTCACAGTTGACTTAAAGTTTGACGTAAAGTCATATAGATTTCTTTAAATCATTTTGTTAGAGTAAACGAAAAGATAACTTAGTTATTTCGCAGTAAGATGACTTAGTAAAATATTGTTAATAATAAGAGTAAGTATCTGTTGTACAACTTACTAATTTATTGAACTACGATGCACTACCGAGGTTAACTTATGGGAAGAGTAACACTTTGATTTGAAAACGTAACATGCAACTGTAATGATCTGGGGCTCAGATCATTGGTTCTCCCTTCTCCCCTCCTTTCCTTCTCCTTCTCCCATCCTCTCCTTCTCCTTCTCCCCTCCTCTCCTTCTCCCCTCCTCTCCTTCTCCTTCTCCCCTCCTTCCTTCTCCCCTCCCCTTGGCCGTCATTCGTCTCCTCCTCTTCCTCCCCCCCCCCTTGTCGCCAATTTGTCAGGGTCAAGAGGTTGACCTGAGGGTAGGGTGGTCTTGGATACCTTGGCTTCTCCCACTCAATTCCCCACTCAGATGTTCCCCTCTCCATCCCCTCTCTTCCCCTCTCACCGGCCTCTTCCCCATACGAGGCAGAGTCAAATGTCCCTACTCGCTATCTTAGAGGAGACAGGCTTGAACATAATTTATCAGTTTTGTAAACATTGCTCGCAGGTGCCTGGGCTCCATAGACGCGCCTTGTCCCCCTTCTCTTTAGCTGGGGAGAGCTGACTCAATCTTCAGGAATTCATGTAGCTTTCCACGGCAGATCAGTGAAGGTGATTGGCCTGAGATAAGGGCCAAGTCCTTATTGGCCCTAGAGAGCCAGACCTCAGGCCTACGTGTTAAATGGTTGGCCATGCCCAAAATAATGGGTGGAGCCCTGGGGCTGTATTAGATGGTAGGAGGAGTAATCCTTCCCAGCAATAAGTTGGAAAAACTAAATCTCATCAGTGTGTCTTGGGAGTGTATTAGGAACAGGGCCGTTAGCCCGTATCCTCGGGGCTGAGGGCAGCCATCAACATCGTGGCCGTAGTGCGGGTATTTAAGGTATAGTAGCACGTGAGTTTCGTGTCTTCAATAAATATCCATTGTGCCTCTAGGAAATAGAATAGGGTATATGTTCAAATTGTCTTAATTTACATGTTTCATAAAATAAATTGTATAGCTTATCCAGTGGTATTCACTTAACTCCCCTTTTATATATTTTGCTACTTTGTCATTTTTAGGTGTTGTATTGGAAGCCCCCAGGTTCTCCTAACAATTAATCGATAATAAAGTTGCCCTTGGATTTAAATTAGTAACGTAAATTACACAAACTAATTTTCCAAAATTTATTACTGAAATCCATATTACCCGGAGTCCCATGGTTACTGATTCCTTGCCTTCCTGGGGGATCGGTGATAAGACACATTCAGGTATGGTTGGTCGGGAAGGTGGTGGCAGTGCTTTAATGGTTTTTATTTTATAATTAGTAATAAGCGAATAACCCTTGTCCTTGGTGTATCTTCCTCATTTAATATTCCTCTTATATACGTGGCAGTCCAGTGAGGGGTCATGCTGGACTGTAACAGTGTTAAGCTGGGGTATTGAGTGAAGAGAGACAGAGAATTACAACAGAGAGCGTATAGTACGATCACGAGAGATAACAAGATAACAGTATTAATACTGGGGAACATTGGGTTATTACAATAGAGGCCGCGGTTATTACGACAGGGTAAAGCGGTCATTACAATGGTAGCAGCGGTGTTTCAATAATTTCTTGACGATTATTGAAGCCTCACGCGCCTGTCCGTTCGGTTATGCTATGTGGTGAGGGTGCAGCCGGGGCCCATGAGATAGAGTCGACGGTAATCCTATGTGGTGCGATTCGCATAGAGTAGGCGATTCTAGGGTCGTGCGGGGCTGGTAAGTTTAATTCGTCACTTAAGTGTATGCGCTAGCAGGCAGTTAAGTGTGGAGGCCGCCTTGGGTAGTTGGAAAGGGTATTATTTTTCTCGACCCTCTGCAACTACGGACAAGGGTGCTGTGTGGTGGTTTTCGCAGCAACAATTCTAGGTGTCGAATTGTCGGGGCGGGGAAGTATTAGGACGCTAATTATTATCCCCGAGGGCGTGTTAGGCGACCCAATCGCTAGATTTTTACGGTACAGCCATGAAGGTACCAAGAGTTCACTGAGGGATGGCGTAGTAGATTCTCTAGCAACGGAATTACGGTGGTGTCGGAAAGTTAGATCCGTCGGTTGTTCCGCTATCTAGTCTAACCGTTGACCGCGAAGGACAGGATTATTTGGTACTGTCGGCATCTAGGTGGATGTGGTTACCTAGGCTTGGAGAAGCGACAGGGCGGGCCGGGACGGGACGGTTATAGGTTAAATCGAGATTTCCTTAAGTACTAAATTAAGTTCCCTGTATATTAAGTTCCCTTTCAGGTTAAGTATCCCTTCGGTAGTTAAGTGTTCCCCCTTGGTTACCTAATTCTCATATATAAGTGTTATTATCTTTCTAAGTATTTGTTTTACATGTTTAAGTCTGGATTTTGTTTTCGTATTGTGCAGTATTAATTCTTTGAGGGAATTACTAAAAGGTGAGTGGTTTACTGTGTTCAAGTGAAGTGCAGTGCAATAAGTGAAGTCAGTGAAAGAATTGAAATAAGTGAAATCGTGGAAAATTTTTGTGATGACATTTTTCAAAGTCGCTTGGAAAATCTCAATTTCGGAATAAATTCTAGTTTTGTGCCTGGCCATACGATCATCGGGTCGTCAGTGTTAATTCAAGTGTGCGATTAAAGTGATCCGAGTGCGAACTTTGAGAGACCAAAAGTCGAATTTTGGTCATTTAAGCGAATTAGCGTTAGGAATTTTCTAGCGGTTTTACTCAGCGCCCAGTGGGACAGCGCTCAGTAATTGGTTGCGCTCAACCAAGTGTCTAAGTGTCTCGCGAGTAGTAGATTCAGTTCAAGTGATAAGCGAACTACACGTCGGTATTTAATTTATAATTTTGAGAAAAGAAATACTTGCTTAATTAAGAATTCGTGCGGAGACTACTTTCTGAGGATTCGCCTTCGTGACAGTGAGCGCATTTTAAATTTTTGTATACTTACCAACGTGTCCAAGTGGTTAGCGAGTGTTATAATCCGTTAAAGTAACAAGTCAACTACGCGCCTGTATTTAAATTATAAGTTTGGGAAATTAATTACTAATTTTTACTTAAGGTTCAGCGCGACTCTGTAGCTGTGAGCGTCGCAGGTATCATTGTATATTTCTCAGTATTCTACAACTCGACCGGCGGTGACCAAGTGTATGCTATATAACCATCAAGTTCATACAGTAACGTAAATAATTATTTTAACATTAATTTGGTTTAACTAATAATACTTATAATTATGTCAGCGCCGTTGTTAGTATCGGACGTTACGGAATTAAAAATAATTGTTGGGATATAAACATCGCGCCAGTGTTAAATTAACGATAACGTCATTCATTCCTAGCGCGCCTAAGATTTTCAAGAAAATTTAAAAAATTCAGTTAACGTAAAGTGTTGTATTTATTGTGCGCTGGTAAACTAGACTGATTATTTTCGATAAATAAAAACAGAGTGGAAACTAAATTATTTACAGTAAATTCAGTGTAATTCCTTTCACGTATATATTAATTGTATAAATTCAGTATATCTGATTCAAGAATTCGGTAATTATCAATTTTCTAAGATTTATATTGGATTTGCATTTACAGACAAGAAAGTCGCACTATAATTCTTTTTATATTTGCGTTACTAGTCATCTTCGAGTGTCAAATAAATATAGTGGAAATTAATTACAGTTTTTCAAGTTTATTCTAGTAGTCCGATCATTTAATAATTAACGTAACCTTTTTTGTGTGGTTTATAAGTGCGCATATATAGTTGGTACAACATCGTATACAGTGTTTTGTTTCACAAGTGATGATTAGTAGTCGATGCCGGTTGTGTAATTCCATCTGTCCGCATATAAATTTGACGACTGAGAGAAGAGGATAATAGGACTAAAGAATTCATTCATTGGTGTAGCCTAGTCAGCGAGACACTGACGCCGACAGCTGTCATCGTCTGTCAACAAGCTTCGGTAATTTATGGTTTTCACTGGGGCTGTGGAACGCGGTGACCGACGTGAATGAAGAGTAGTTCCGGTCTAGATGTTCAAGAGGTTTAACATAAAAGGTTAGAGATTATTGAGCGAGTGATTAGTTGTTGAGATCGGGGTTGTGTTAAAATTTCACCGCAATCGCTTGGCGGGTTCAGAACTTTGCCTGTTTTCCCCAGGTAGGGTTAGGTTGCGAGGTTTAGCGAGAATATGTCGTGTGATAAGCACAAGAAGCTCAGGAGTAAAGGTATGGTAGACGACGAGGCTACCGGGGGAGCACCATCGACAGACCCTCACCTGGTGAGGGCAGTACAGACGTTAGCCCTTGCGGAGGGACCCCATGCGAACCCCACGGGGGGTGTAACGGATCCGGGTGCCCAAGGGGCGGCAGCCCTGGACGAAAGCAGGATTTCATTGGGGGGCTCTGGCTCATCGGACATCACGATGATTGGTGAGGCGATAGGAAGTGATGGGGGTGTGGACCCCACTATTAGAACATCCACCCCAGTTGTACAAGGAGTTCCCGGGGATGATGCCATTGCGGGTTCTCAAGGCCTGACGATCCCTGGGCTTATGAGCGTACACACACCACCCCCACAACCTCAACAATTACAACAGGTACAACCCGACGCACAACAACAAGCCATACTGATGCTACTACAGTTACTGCAGGGGCAAAACGGATCACAACAACACCAGGTACAACAGGTTGCACAACAACAACAGGTACAACAGGTTGCTCAACAACACCAGGTACAACAGGTTGCACAACAACAACAGGTACAACAGGTTGCACAACAACAACAGGTTGCTCAACAACAACAGATACAACAGGTTGCACAACAACACCAGATACAACAGGTTGCTCAACAACAACAGGTACAACAGGTTGCTCAACAACAACAGGTACAACAGGCACAACAGGTTGCTCAACAACATCAGGTACAACAGGCACAACAGTTTGCACCACAACAACAGGTACGTCAGGTAGCACAACAACAACAACAAGTACACCAGGTTGCACAACAACAACCACAGGTACTACAGCTGCTGCTACAGTTACTACAAGGACAGAACGGTTCACAACCCTCACACAATCAACAACAGGGTCAACAACCACCTTATCAGAGTAGTGCCTCAAATAGTTACTCACCTGGGGTAGGCCCTTGGTCACTGGGGAATCCCTTCTCACCCCACTCCCAACCCTTATCCCCATCCTACACCCAACCCCTCATAGTTCCTTCCCCCCCTGGTCAGGCACCCCCTTACACTCCCAGTACTCCATCCTATAGACCGGGACTTGTGGCGTCACTCCCGAAGTTGTCCTTGCCAAGGTTAAATTGTGCTGAACTCCCATCGAATAAAGTGGAACGCAACCGTTGTGTGGAAAATTGGTTGTGGGAGATGGATTCTGTGTTAGCCGCGGCTCCTGATGATGAAACTAAATTTAATCTGGCCACTGGGGCATGTGTGGGTCGCGACGGGCCCCTGAGGAAGTCTGAGGAATTCAGGCATTTGGTGACGTGGCCACAATTTGTGCAGGCCATCAAGGATCGATTTAAGGCGAAAATTACTAAAGAAGAGGCTCGTCGCTACTTAACGTCATTGCAGAGGGATACAGGTACTCAATTAAAAGATTTTGGTGCCTTCCTTAGGACCAGGATAGGCGATCTCACTCAGGAGTTGGGTTACGATGCGCAGCAGGAGGAACGGTTTGCAAAGCAGCTATTTTGTAAGGCCTTGCCCGCTCATATCGGTCCATACCTCGCTACGGACACGGCTTCCCTGAGTTTTAGGGAACTCGTACAATACGCCGAAGACCATATAGATGAGGACTTGGATGCGGAGGAGGCGCGGACGTCTCCATATGTCAATGCGGTGAGCAGGAAGGTAGAGAGCGGACAAGGGGGCAATATCAGGACCCCCCCCAGACGAAAGCGGCGGGCAGTGGGCGTACGCAACAACCCCCACGTAATGACTGGTGGGACTCGCGTACTTGTTTTAATTGTGGGAAAAGAGGCCACTTAAAAGCGAGATGCCGGAAGGGGAGAACAGAATCATGAGAGAATCCCGCCTCGGGCGGTGGCAGACCTACGTTTGAGATGACGGTGGAAGGTGTGAGATTGACAGTTTTTGTGGACACCGGAAGTCAAGCAACTCTCATTAAAAAGTCAGCCTTCAGCACACTTAAAGAGACACGCCTTAAGCGTTGTGGGAAGCATTTAACAGCAGTGAATGGTCAACATATTAATATCTTGGGCCAGGCCACTCTCAATTTTGAAGTGGGTAAGGAAGAAGCTTACCGACACAATTGCACGATTGTCGAAAATCTTGCATTCCCTGGTCAGATTTTGTTGGGAATGGATTTTCTGGGACGAGTTAACTTTTCTTTGTCGGCTCAAGAGGGAGCAAGGAAATATAGATTGAAGTTGGGCCAGGTAGTTTATCCCATTAAAATGGTAGATCATCCTCCAGTAATTGCTTCCATTAGTAAGAAACAGAAGTACAACTGTCACTACCCTAAGTTGTTGTTTAAGTCTCTTCCAGACACAGATAAGAAATCATGTGGGTTACATGCCTTGGTGAAACAATGTTGCCCACCACATTCAGTTAAATTCGTTAGAGTATCAGTGGGACGTCACATTACACCAGGTACCACCCTTCAGGTGGCTGGGAGATGGGACAGGTTGTTGATCCCTCATCATTTGATCACAGTGCTTGATAAAGGTGCCCTTATTCCAGTTGTCAATCTCTCGCACAAAACCTATCGTTTCAGGGCAGGTGATAGGGTGTCTCAGGCTACAATTGTAGAAAATACAGGAATTTTTCAGTATCAAAGCCAGGAGGAGATGCCAGCCACCATAGCACAATGTAGTGCGCTTAATGTTACACAAAGTAGTACACAGGGAAAACACAAGACCGAGACAGGAAAAAGTAGTAATATTCAGGAAGTTGATAAGTTAATCTCGGCTCTGGATTTGCAACATGTGCAACAGTCAGATAGAAAACTTTTGAGAGGGATTTTACGTAAATTCCCTAGACTGTTTGCAACAGAAGACGATCAGATCGGGCTTCTGGATAGGATCGAGCATGTTATTCCTACAGGTGACCCTCCTCCTATTTACACCCGTCAATGGAGACTTCCGGAACGGGCGAAGGAAGTAATTAGGGATGAGTGTCAGAAAATGTTGAGACAGGATGTGATAGAGCCTAGTACATCACCATGGTTGTCGCCAGTAGTGTTGGTACGTAAACCGGATGGTAGTTATAGGTTTTGTGTTGACTACCGAAAGATAAACGAAATTACTAAAGGTGATGTGTATCATTTGCCACGGATACAAGAAATAATAGATCAGTTTGGGGCAGCCAAATACTTTTCTACTCTGGATGCGAAATCTGCGTATTGGGCCATCCCAGTCGCTGAGAAAGATAGAGAAAAGACCGCCTTCTCTGATGGGGTTCATACTTATCAATTCAAGCGGATGCCTTTCGGGTTAAAGACAGCGCCTTCATCATTTCAGAGGGCAATTAATTATATCCTCAGTCCAGTCTTGGGGAGGCACTCGTTAGCGTACCTGGATGATGTGGTTATCTACTCCAGGACGTTTGATGAGCACTTACGAGATTTGACTGAGACGTTGGCATTGTTAGATAAGGCGGGGTTCAAACTTAACGTGAGTAAGTGCACTCTGGCATCTCAGAAGTTTAAGTTTCTGGGATTCCAGGTGAGCACAGACGGTATCCGACCTGACCCCGACTCCTGTCGTGCCATTGCTGACATGCCTACACCTAAGACAGCAAAGGATGTTCGAAGGTTTCTGGGGGCAGCCGGATATTTCCGTCGCCACATTGAGGGTTTTGTAAGTACAACAGCACCGTTAACTGAGCTTACTAAGAAAAATGTTAAATTCGTTTGGAAACCTGAGAATGATAACGCTTATGCAAAATTAAAAAGTCAACTCATTACCACCCCAGTCTTGGCAGTACCGGATTTTGATAAGGAGTGGGAAGTACACACTGACGCCAGTGGCATAGCTATTGGTGGGTGCTTAATGCAACGTGATAATGACAATCTTCCTCACCCAGTTGCATATTTCAGCAGGAAGGTTAAGGGTCCGGAGGTCCGCTATTCTGCAACGGATAGGGAAGCTTTGGCTGTGGTAGAAAGTGTCAGGTACTTTGAACCGTATCTTTTCCAACGTCACTTTGTCATTTATACAGATCACAGGGCGTTGACTCATATTTTTAAGAAAAGAACTATGTGCCCTCGCATGTCACGTTGGTCTCATGAACTAGCTGCTCACTCATTCCAAATACTTTACAAGCCTGGTCCATCACATGTTGTACCAGACACTTTGAGTAGAAACATCGCTACTATTAACGTAAATCTTAATATTGAAAATATTTCCAGTGAGAAAATGCGAGAATACCAGATGAACGAACCAAGGTGGAAGGAAATTATTGAACTTTTGGAGGGAGGAAAATATCCGTCGAAGAAACGTAATTTAGCAATTCATGATTTTGAAATGAAGGATGGGGTCTTGTTTTATGTAAAGGGACAGCAGGATCGTGCAGTTTTTCAGTTGGTTATCCCAGAGGTGTTGAAGAAGTCGGCGTTGAAACTCGCACATGCGTCTAAGATTGCAGATCATCCGGGGATTTTTAAAACTCACATGAAAGCCAAGTCACTCTTTTTCTTCCCCGGTATGTTAACAGAGGTCATTAACTTCGTTAAGTCCTGTGGTCACTGTCAAAGGAGGAAAGGTACCCTTAAGGTACAAGCTCCATTGCAAGAATTCCCAGAAATTTTGGAACCTATAGATCGGGTGGGGGCTGATCTGATTGATCTGCATCACAGTCATTCAGGAAACCGTTACGTATTGGTGTGGTAGACCACCTGTCCAGGTACACCACACTGATTGCATTGCCTCAGAAGGATTCACGAACTGTTGCAAAGGCGTTCTTAGATAGGTTCGTCACTGTATTTGGTCCTCCTAAAGTGTTAGTTTCTGACCAAGGTCAGGAATTTAATGGGAATATTTTTAGAGAAGTATGTAAAATTATAGAAACCACGTCAGCATTCACGACGGCTTATCACCCTCAGGCTAACGGCATGACAGAACGGACGAACCGGTCAGTTAAAGATATGCTTGCAATTCTTGCAGAGCATGATGCAAATTCGTGGGACGAACAACTCCCCTATGTCCAGTTGGCTCTGAACACTGCCATCCATCGATCCATTAACACCCAACCCCTTTTGCTGTTCACAGGGCATTCATGTAATTTCCCGTCAGGTCTGCTTAACAGACATAATATTGTATATGGGGAAGATTACCCATCAGAAGTTTTAAATAAGATGAAAAATGCATGGAGAATTGCAGCCAGGGCTTCCAAGACAGCACGAGACCGCTATGATCAGCATTATGACAAGAAGGTACGACCTCTTGAGTTGAAAGTCGGTGGTCTTGTGTTGAGAGTTTATGAGGCGGCTCCTGCCAATCAGAGTAGGAAACTTGCACCTAGATGGCGGGGCCCTTACCGGGTAATTGAAAGAAAAGGTCCGGTTAATTTTGTTATTAAAGGTATTTTTGAAGACCAAGTTGAGAGAACGATTCACATTAATAAATTAAAACCTTATCACGCGAGGGAGGAACTAGAGCTGCCTTCAGCAAGTCTAATTCCTGACCTGCCTAATGATCCAAGTGCTGAGTCAGATGATGAGGATGACCTTCTGTCAGATCTCATCAGTAGTCAAGTTCAATCTTGTCACCCCATGGTAACAAGGTCGCGAGCTGTACAGTAAATTGTTAATGATCTCCCCTAGTCAGGTTTAGTAATTTCATAATAATTATCCTATAGAGGCACTGGTGTGTATTTACTGATGTACATGGCTCAGGTAGCATACTTGCCTTGCTCTGGGGTTTCCAACTACCTATACCTCAGAGTAATATCCATGCTTCCGCCATTTGTTGTTGTCTGTCTTTCTCAGGTCTGATGGTACACCAGTTCCAGCCTCCCAGTCACACGTGAACCAAGGATCGAGATCAGCAGGTCTGGGGATGACCCACCTGGCTGATAAGATCGGGGTCTGAGGCACGTTACCTAAAGTCCTCCCCCTTGTACCCGGTAACTCGTCAATTGGTTATCCGGAAGGGGTGACTGGCGTACAGTCACCCAGCCGACACCTCACGTCACTAACGAGGTTGTCCCAGTCCAGCCATGCTGTCTTCACGGAGCAGAGTCCAGTCACCATCACAACCGTGGGCTAGCTGTCTCAAGGTCACCAACCAAGCCCACCAGCCGCGTAGTCAAGACTGCGGGGAAACCGGAAGTGGAAGACGAGTGGTCTACGAAGAAGAACGCTAATTGCAAGGACTTGTCAGCTCTTATCAAAACCTGTGGTTGCGTCGTCTATGGAAACCAAGATGCAACGCGGTGGTCTCAGGTACGAACAGCACTACCCCTACAGAGTGCTTGCGGAATCGCCAGATGAGGTACAATCCTGTACCTCGGCCCAAGTTCAGCTGCACGAGGGGTTGCACGGAAGGTGTACCGGCCCAGTAGTACCGGGATAACAAGTAAACGCCGGTAGATGACGTCGCCCAGGAGCTGAGGCAGGGCCCACCTGTCCTGTCACCATGCCATCCTCTTCAACGCCACTCGAACCTCAGTACCAACGCGAGACATCGTGACACGTCGAAGCTGTGCTCTACTGTGGCAGCCATGGTTAACAACAATCCATCAAGACTGTTTGGGGAGCGATAAGAAGAGGTGAACCCGGGTTCCTGTTAGCGGGGTCCACCTGAGCTGACCGCCGCCAGCAGTCAGCTGTCACTCAAGTCAGGTGCGGGTAGTACGAGACCCCGCTGTACTGTCCGTAGTTGGCCGGGGCCGGAAATGGAACTTCCAGACGACCAGGATCTTCAAGCAACATGAGGTAGTCGCCGGAATCTACAGCAACGAAATGTCAACAGGAACGAACGAGAGAAAATATTTATAGAAAAGTTTCATATAAAAATAAACGCTATTAATATAGTAAACTGTGGTAACTCGGAACAGTTCAACTTTTAATTTTCCATCTGATAGTAAGCACCTATACACCTTCGGAAAGTTCTCTGGAACAGTATTAAATGTTGAAAACTAGAACTAGTGAAATAGATAAATAAATCTAGAAAGTGAATATTAGAAAATGACCCTGTCTCTAGATAAGTTGTATGAGTGAACGGGTTTGAGAACCATCTAGTAGGGTCTCTAGAAACGTTGATCAGTGCGGAACTTTGTCTAGATTTTTCTAGATCCTAGATACTGATGGTTATACATATATTTTTTTTTATTTTTTTTTGTGGTTTACTGAACAATAAGGGTGTGGTACACAGTCTGACAAATGTGTTCACCCGCTGTTGTTGTGGACTTGAATATGAACTCTGGGATATTAGGAGTTTGAGGAACTTATATCCAGAGTGTTGTTGTTGGTTAAGGGACATGTCTGTGGACATTGATCTTTTTTTAATAATAAAAATATTTCTGTGTCTTTTCTTTAGATTTTAAGATTGGGAAGCGCTGTGGTGGACAGTTGCCACAGGTGTGGAGTGGAACACTAGGTCCCTGAGAGGTAGTGTTCTTCCATGTTGATATAATTTTGTTAATTTTTTTTAATGACATTGATTTTTTTTTATTTAATGTTTTGTGTGATGTGTTGATCTTTATTCCGGGTGGAATACTGGGTTAGCTGAAGGCTATCAGCTGATTTTAGCTAGTTAGTAATTGTTAGGTTTGGATTTCTCCAGTTATTTGTTACTATATCAAGACAGGTATAGGATGTTTTGTCTTCCAGGTAGTTGGAAGGGTAAGGGGCTGCATCCAAGTGGACAGTCAGGATTATAGGGACGGTCTCTGTCCTTATGTTTTATGTATTATTACTGTTGTGTTGATAGGTATAAATACATGCTGGGGCACACCTTTTGGGTGTGCCGTTATTGTTGTTGGAGTATTGGATGGAATTAGTTAGGATTACATAATTTCTTTTGTTTTGAGGCATTGGTTTAATATAGTGTTGGGTTAAAAATGTTGTTTTTGGAGTTAATGGTTAGGGTAGGGCAGGATTTCTGGATAAGAAAAGTGTGTGTAACTTGCTTTACACACAAATTTCTTAATTTCCGAGGAGGGGGAGTTGTAATGATCTGGGGCTCAGCTCATTGGTTCTCCCTTCTCCCCTCCTTTCCTTCTCCTTCTCCCCTCCTCTCCTTCTCCTTCTCCCCTCCTCTCCTTCTCCCCTCCTTCCTTCTCCCCTCCCCTTGGCCGTCATTCGTCTCCTCCTCTTCCTCCCCCCCCCCCTTGTCGCCCATTTGTCAGGGTCAAGAGGTTGACCTGAGGGTAGGGTGGTCTTGGATACCTTGGCTTCTCCCACTCAATTCCCCACTCAGATGTTCCCCTCTCCATCCCCTCTCTTCCCCTCTCACCGGCCTCTTCCCCATACGAGGCAGAGTCAAATGTCCCTACTCGCTATCTTAGAGGAGACAGGCTTGAACATAATTTATCAGTTTTGTAAACATTGCTCGCAGGTGCCTGGGCTCCATAGACGCGCCTTGTCCCCCTTCTCTTTAGCTGGGGAGAGCTGACTCAATCTTCAGGAATTCATGTAGCTTTCCACGGCAGATCAGTGAAGGTGATTGGCCTGAGATAAGGGCCAAGTCCTTATTGGCCCTAGAGAGCCAGACCTCAGGCCTACGTGTTAAATGGTTGGCCATGGCCAAAATAATGGGTGGAGCCCTGGGGCTGTATTAGATGGTGGGAGGAGTAATCCTTCCCAGCAATAAGTTGGAAAAACTAAATCTCATCAGTGTGTCTTGGGAGTGTATTAGGAACAGGGCCGCAAGTCCGTATCCTCGGGGCTGAGGGCAGCCATCAACATCGTGGCCGTAGTGCGGGTATTTAAGGTATAGTAGCACGTGAGTTTCGTGTCCTCAATAGTAAGTAAGTAATTATCAAAAGAAGGCACCAAACCGGGAAGGCTATGTAGCACCATCAAATACGCAAATTAATCAGAGGGCGCTAAATATCACCAAGGATGCCAATACGAGAACAAAAACGCATAAGGCGAACGATATCAAAAGTATCCGAGTCACCAAGAATTCTATCGAGGGACAGGTGACCGCAAGGGGCGGTCGGAAAGCAAGACACACGCTCGTCCTGGAAGTCAGGACATTCAAGAAGGACATGCACGACCGTAAGAGGGACAATGCAACTAGGACAATAAGGAGCAGGGCGGCGCTCCATCAAGTGACCATTTGTTAAGCGAGTATGGCCAATACGCAACCTCGCCAGAGCTGTTTCCCACCGCCGGTTACGATGGAAGGAGGACGGCCACGAGGAAACACAACATTTAAGAGTACGTAGCTTGTTACCAGTAACAGACAACCAAGAAGCCTGCCAACGGGTAAGGACTGAGGAATGGATAACCGGGTAAAAGTCGGAATACGGAATGCCTTTACGAGAGATGGGACAAGAGCGGACAGCTTCCTTAGCGGCAGCATCCGCACGCTCATTTAAAGACACGCCAATATGGCTGGGAACCCAACAAAACTCAACCGACTTAAATTTACTGTGAACGAGAAACAGCCAATGCTGGATCTCGACAACTACTGGATGAACTGGATTAAAGCACCCGAGAGCCATGAGGGCACTACGAGAGTCAACAACAACCACAAAGGAAGACTGACAACGAGAAAGCAGGAGACGAAGAGCATAGAGAATAGCATAAAGTTCCGCTGTAAAGATGCTAGTCTCCGGAGGCAAGCGACACATATAAGTGCGATCAGGAAAAACAACAGAGTAGCCAACACCGTCCGCTGACTTAGACCCATCGGTGAAGACAGAAACGGAGCGGGAGTGAGAAGAAAAGTGCTCGAGGAAAAGGCGTTTTAGAACCGTAGGAGGGGTAAAAGCTTTAGTGATACGAGTCAAGGATGTACAAAACTGCGGAAGAGGGACCCTCCACGGGGGCAAAGAAGGAACAACACGAGGAGAAACATCAGAAATACGAACGGAAAGAGAATCCTGTAGGCGAGATAACCGGACAGAAAGAGGGAGGTGGTGAAGAGGAACAGGAACCGCAGGAGGGGTAAAAGTTAAAGCACGACAGAGGCGAGAGGAAGGATGTTGCAAGGACCGCGCAAGATAGCGAAGACAGTAGCGATCACGGCGGTCCTGGAGAGACAGGAAGCCAGTGTCAACATACAAGCTAAGGACGGGAGTCGAACGAAAGGCACCAGAACTGAGGCGCAACCCAGTATGGTGCAAAGCATCAAGACGGCGAAGAGTAGAAGGAGAAGCAGACGAGTAAGCAGGGCAACCATAATCGAGCTTAGACAGGACGAGAGAGGAATGTAAAGCAAGGAGAGTGCGCCTATCTGCCCCCCAAGAAGTATGGGACAAGACCCGAAGGAGGGTAAGGGCCTTAGAGCACTCAACACGGAGGTAAGAGATATGGGGAGACCAAGACAAACAAGTGTCAAGGAATAACCCCAAAAGCTTCGCGGAATCTTTGTATTCAAGGGGATGACCATAAAGTGACAAAGAGGGACGAAGAACAACCCGTTTCCGCGTAAAAGTCATGGCACAAGTCTTAGAAGTAGAGAACTTGAAGCCATGACCTGTGGCCCAAGACGACACGGCATCAATTGCAAGTTGAAGCCGGCGTTGAAGGAGAGGCGAATCATCACCCTGACAACAAAGGGTAAGATCATCGACATAGAGAGCGGAGAAGACACCAGAAGGAAGAGAGGAAAGAAGACCATTGAGGGCAACCAGAAAAAGAGTAGTGCTCAGAACACTACCCTGGGGCACACCTTCGTATTGCTGAAAAGAGGGAGAGAGAGCGGTACCAAGGCGCACCCGAAAGGAACGACGAGAGAGGAAGCTGCGGAGAAAGAGAGGGAGATGACCACGAAGGCCAAAAAAATGAAGTTGAGATAGGATATGATAACGCCAAGTGGTGTCGTAAGCCTTTTCTAGGTCAAAAAGGACGGCAACAACGGAGGTCTTCGCAGCAAAAGCAGTACAAATATAGACCTCCAAGTTCACCAGGACATCTGTCGTGCTGCGGCACTTGCGGAAACCAAATTGAGAAGGGGAGAGGAGGTGATGGTGTTCCAGGAACCACATCAGATGAACGTTAACCATACGTTCAAAGAGTTTGCAGACACAACTTGTGAGAGCAATAGGGCGAAAGTCCTTAGGGGAAGTACCCAGAGACCCCGGTTTGCGAACAGGGAGGACAACGGCATCGAGCCAGTCCTCAGGGACTGACGACGACTCCAGATCCGATTATACAGACTCAGTAAATACTGAGACGTGCTCGGAGGGAGATGGCGAAGCATCTCATAATGAATACCATCGGAGCCCGCTGCCGTAGAACCGCAGAGGGCCAGGGCAGAACGAAGTTCAGAGAGAGAGAAGGGATCATTATAGGGAAGCTGAAGATGAGTGCAGAAATCTAAAGGACGAGACTCAAGGACAGGTTTACGAAGAAGGAAAGATTGGGAAAGATGAAGACCAGAGCTAACAGAAGAAAAGTGGGAACCCAGTTCGGAAGCGACCTGCAACGGGTCCGCCACAAGAGTATCATGAAGGTGAAGGACCGGTGAAACATCGGGAACGAACTTACCCGCTATCTTGCGGATACGCTTCCAGATCTGGGCCAGAGGGGTTTCGGACGTAATTGTCGAGACATAAGATGCCCAACATTCACGTTTAGCTGTATGGATGGCCCTACGGGCCACCGCACTCGCTTTCCGAAAGAAAAGAAAAGAATCGGTCGTCTGCCTACGGCGGTGCTTCTTCCAGGCTGCACGCTTACAGCGGACAGCCCGAGCACAGTCCGCATTCCACCAGGGAACGCACTTCCGTGGACCCCGAGAGGAAGAGCGAGGAATAGAGCGGAGGGCAGCGTCGAAGACAGTGTCATGAAAAAGGAGGAGAGCGCGAGAGAGGGGCAGAAGGGAGAGGTCAGAGAGAGTAGCACTGAGGGAAAATAGGGTCCAGTCCGCCTTAGCAAACTGCCACCTAGGGAAAGAGAGGGAAGGGCGAAAAGAGAAAAAGGAAACAAGGATGGGGAAATGATCACTTCCATGGAGGTCATCAAGAACCTGCCATGCGAAATCTAAGTAAAGAGAAGAAGAGCAGAGAGAAAGATCAAGACAAGAAAGGGTGCGAGTTCGAGAGTCCAAATGAGTGGGCTCACCAGAATTCAGAAGAGACAGGGAAGAAGAGAGGAGAAACGGCTCAAGGAGGCGACCCCGGGTATTCGTCGGAACGTCACCCCAAAGAGAATGACGACAATTGAAGTCACCCAGCAGGAGCACAGGCTCCGGCAAGGAGTCTAGGAGGTGTTTCAAATCAGGAAGAGAGAGCGGGACACTCGGGGGGAGATAAATGGAACAAACTGTGTACCATTTCCCCACAAAGATACGAGCAGCAGAACAATGGAGAGGCGAAGGAAAAAGTAAAGGAACAAAGGGAACATCAGCCCGAATCAAGAGAGCAGAAGAATTAAAAGCCCCAGCAATGGCTGGGGGGGGGGGAGAGAAAGGAATAGCCACGAAAACGACCAGGACGAGCACCAAGCATTGGCTCCTGGAGACAGACACAAAGGGGCGAAAACCGCGAAACCAGAAGTTGGAGTTCGAGGAAATTGGCGTAATAACCTCGAACGTTCCATTGAAGAATGGACAACGACGAGAAGAGAAAGGACAAAAACAGAGAACAAGGAAGAAACAAAGGCGAAAGACCAACAGAGCACGTTAAAGAATATCAGGGTCGGGATCAGGGTCAGCAAAGTCAGGGTTAGGGGGCATGGGTAAACTGAGCAAAGACAGAGGGAAGGAAACGGGAGAACAGATCAGAGGTGGGCGGGCAGGGTCCGGAGGAGGAGGAAGAGGAGGAGGAGACAACGGAGAGGAGCAGTCAAGGACAGCAGCAGGAAGAGGGGGAGTAGAAAGAGAGGAGCGCACCCCAGCAAGAGCAGCAACCGAAAGGGAAGCAGGGGCCAAAGAAACCTCCATAGCAGGAACAGGGGGCGCAAGCACTGAAACGGGAGGGGAAGGAGCAACAGAGCCAGAAGGAGGAGCTGAGGAAGAAAGCGAAGCCTTCTTACCCGCCGGGGAAGAGGAAGGAGAGGAGCCAGGCTTACGCTTCTGACTTAAAGAGACCGGTGTCCCAGCAACTACGTACCGGGCAACGGATTCCAGTGTCTTAACAGGAGAAGCCGAACGAGAGCACACACGACGGCCGTTAGGAGAGCGATGGACATCCGCCCGCACCGACAGGCGGCGGGGAGAGCCGATAGATGGAGGAAGAGGATGGGAAGGAGGATCGGAGGGGGACGAGGAAGAAGACACAGAAGACACGACAGACCGGGTAGAAGGAAGGGGAACCCCAGACAGAGGACCAGGAGGAGGATCCTTCGGGAGAGAACCCAAAGGGACAGAGGAGGGGGCAGTGGGCGCATCAGGGTCCAAGGCCCGGAAACGGTTGTGAGTCTGAGGAAGGCGGGAAGGACGAGGAGAGGAAGAGCGCAACACGCGAGCAGAAGAGATATTAGCATAAGGCGGGAGCCGGCGAACCTGGCGCCTCGCCTCAGGAAAAGATAAACGCTCCCGGTGCTTCAAGTTGAGGACGGCTGCCTCAAGCTTGTAATGGACACACGCACGGGAGAAGGTAGGATGGGCCTCACCGCAGTTGAGGCAACGAGCCTGGGGAGAAGCGCACTCCGACTTAGAGTGACCTTCGCCACCACACAAAGGACAGAGAGAGACAGTCCCGGAGCAGCGGAGGGCACCATGCCCAAACCTCCAGCACTTGTTGCAGAGCCGAGGAGAAGGAATGTACTCCTGGACAGAGCACCTGGCACCAGCAAGAATGACAGAGGGTGGAAGGGTCCTACCATCAAAGGTAATCTTCACAACCCGGAGGGGTTGACGGCGACTACCACGAGGGGGACGAGTAAACGTGTCCACCTGGAGAATAGAATGGCCCTGGGCAGCGAGGATATGTCGAATATCGTCGTGGCAGTCGCGCAGGTCCCGAACACCGGTCGCAACATGGGGCGGGAGCAAAATAGTGCCAACACTGGCATTCAACTGAACGTTCTTCGAGACCCGAACGGGGGTCTCGCCAAGGCAGGATAAGGCAGCCAAGCGGGAAGCAGCATCCTGAGAAGGAGCAGCAACGACACGTGTACCGAGACGAGTGGGGTTGAAAGTAATGGAGGCATCCACGGAATCAATGAGATGTCGATAGAGGGAGAAATCGTCAGGAGGCGCAGAATCAAGAGGGAGGAGATCAAAATATTTGGCCCACGAAGCGGGACCAAACAAGGCTTGATAGGTAGCAGAACTGGAAGGAATCGAGCGAGGGCGGCCGTGACGAGGACGGCGGTGAGAACCCCCAGAGAGAGAGGGGTTAAAAGGCGCAGTAGTTACAACTAGAGAAGGAGCCGCGCCAGGGGACGAGGTAGTCACCACTGGGGGCTTGGGGCTCGACCCAACCACAGAGGAGGGAGGGGAGCCAGAGGAAGGAGTCAGAGAGGCCAAAGGAGGAGCAAGGTCGGGGCCCAATGCAGCGGAGGCTACAGAGCCCGGTCTTCCAATACGGACCGACTCGGGGGCTTGGTCGCCCACCCCACGAGCCTGAGAAGGTAAACCAGAAGAAGCTGAAGCAGGGGTAATCATCTTGACGAAAGAAAGAATTCACTCACGAATGTGCCCCCACACCCACCATGGAGCCACAATTAGAGGCAGGACACCCAACAAGAAGCTATCGCCGATCTTGTCGGGGCCTCCTAGGGGTGCGTCGCGAGTATACGCCCCACAAACGCCACCTTAAGAAACCGACAGTCCGTCGAGATCGGGTTCAGTGACGAAGTGGGGATTGACAATAAAAGGTTCCCCTCGCTCTCGACGTCGGGTACTGCAGTTCTACGGGTGCATGAGTATGCCTCCTCAAGCACCTGGGCGTCAAAATAGAAGAAGTCCAAGGGAAGAACCAGAACGAGCAAAAGGTCGGTAGGAAACGGCAAGCAGATAGGAGAAGAGGGGGGAGAAAAACGAAACAGAAGGAAAAGGAAAAGATGCCCAGCAGAATTGGAGAGGACGGCAGCAGGAGCACAAGGCTAGAAAAGGACAGAGGACTGTCCCAAGGAGCATCACACTCCGGCAGCCGCTCACTAAGCCCCCACACGGCGACAACGAGCTGAGCGGGGAGGGGGCGTGTCCTCAATAAATATCCATTGTGCCTCTAGGAAATAGAATAGGGTATATGTTCAAATTGTCTTAATTTACATGTTTCATAAAATAAATTGTATAGCTTGTCCAGTGGTATTCACTTAACTCCCCTTTTATATATTTTGCTACTTTGTCATTTTTAGGTGTTGTATTGGGAGCCCCCCCAGGTTCTCCTAACAATTAATCGATACTAAAGTTGCCCTTGGATTTAAATTAGTAACGTAAATTACACAAACTAATTTTCCAAAATTTATTACTGAAATCCATATTACCCGGAGTCCCATGGTTACTGATTCCTTGCCTTCCTGGGGGATCGGTGATAAGACACATTCAGGTATGGTTGGTCGGGAAGGTGGTGGCAGTGCTTTAATGGTTTTTATTTTATAATTAGTAATAAGCGAATAACCCTTGTCCTTGGTGTATCTTCCTCATTTAATATTCCTCTTATATACGTGGCAGTCCAGTGAGGGGTCATGCTGGACTGTAACAGTGTTAAGCTGGGGTATTGAGTGAAGAGAGACAGAGAATTACAACAGAGAGCGTATAGTACGATCACGAGAGATAACAAGATAACAGTATTAATACTGGGGAACATTGGGTTATTACAATAGAGGCCGCGGTTATTACGACAGGGTAAAGCGGTCATTACAATGGTAGCAGCGGTGTTTCAATAATTTCTTGACGATTATTGAAGCCTCACGCGCCTGTCCGTTCGGTTATGCTATGTGGTGAGGGTGCAGCCGGGGCCCATGAGATAGAGTCGACGGTAACCCTATGTGGTGCGATTCGCACCACATAGGATTACCTGGAATTATCCAGGTAATTCCAGGTAAAAATAATTACCAGGATTACCTGGAATTATTGCCTGGAATTATCAGGCCATACTCAGACGGTGCTGACGAGTCCATAACAAATAGAATTATATGACCAAGCAAAACAAATTAGGCAAGAAAGAGAAGGGTGGGAAGACTGCATTTTCTTGGACTGACAGAAAGCCTTTGACACAGTACCTCACAAAAGGCTGTTACAAATGTTGGAGCAACAGGCGGGAGTAAAAGGTAAGGTGCGCCAGTGGATAAGGGAGTATCTAAGCAATAGGAAACAACGAATAACTGTGAGGGGGGGGGGGGAGACATCAGAGTGGTGAGATGTCACCAGCGGGGTTCCACAGGGCTATGTACTTGGACCCATCCGGTTTCTAATATATGTAAACGACCTTCCAGAGGGAATAGACTCATTCCACTCAATGTTAGTTGATGATGCAAAAATTATGTAAAGAATCAAGACAGATGAAGGTAGACAGAGACTACAGGACGACCTGGACAAACTGGCCGAATGGTCTATGAAATGGCTACTGAAGTTCAACACAGGAAAATGTAAAGTAATGAAGTTAGGCGAAGAGAGCAGAAGGCTGAACACAATTTACCATCTGGGAGGTGAAATCCTGCAAGAGTAAAAGTGAGAGAAAGATATACGGGTTGATATCACACTGAACCTGTCCCCAAAAGCCCAAATCAAAAGGATATCATCATCGGCATATGCTAGACTGGCCAACATAAGAACTTCCGGACTATGCCGACATGCTGCTTCAGCAATATGCAAGCACTGCTAGTATAAGCTGCCTGCCCCTAGATGTGCAAAACTATCTGGCTAATACTAAAATAAATCGTAACTTCAATATTGAAATTGCCTGTAGTGAAATAGGGCCTGATGATAACTATGGCATAACCCCCTTTGAAATTAAAAATGCACTCAAGAAAGGTAAGGCTACCTCTCCTGGAGAGGATGGCATCACATACAACACCATGAGAGTACTTGCTGAGCTGCCAAATAGCCCTTTGCTAGAATTGTTTAATCAAAGTCTAAGGCAGGGTGTTTTACCTGACCGCTGGACACAGGGACTCATAATACCCATACCCAAGCCTAATTCACAAAAATTTAGACCCATTTCTCTGACGTCGTGCATGTGCAAAGTTCTTGAGAGAATTATTCTCGACAAACTAATGTTTCAAATCAAGCCCCACCTTGCCTCTAACCTGTATGGTTTCCTTCCTGGAAGATGCACACAAACTTGCTTTGCTGAGTATTTTATCAGAGGGGGACCAAACTCTCAGGCGGCATTTATTGATCTCCAAACTGCTTTTGATACAGCAAACAAAGAAATAATCCTAGAACAGCTAGCCTCTTTTGGAGTTAAGGGAAGACTGTTGACATGGCTCAGGGGGTACCTGAGTAACAGAACAGCCTCAGTCCTTTTCAAGGGGGTCAAAAGTAAACTCTGTGCACCCTTTGAGTTGGGTACACCCCAGGGTGGAGTGCTAAGTTCCACACTGTTCAATGTTCTGATGCACAAATTAACAATTGATATTCCCACACTACCTGACGAAGCCGTCATTTGTTATGCCGATGATATATGCATTGTTGCAAATTCCCAAACTAGACTGCAAGCTCTACTTGATTCATTCGCTGCTAAAAGCATTGAATGTGGTCTTGTTATCTCTATAACTAAATCCAGAGTTCTCCATCCCAAAGAGAAAACTCATGTCCCTATAGCTTTCAAGGTCAACAACCAGAACATTGAAACGTGTGGGCAGCACAAATACCTTGGAGTTGGTATTAACAGTGACATTGTAAATGATCTACACCGTAGGTTAAAAGAAAGACTAAAACCATTGAGAACACTTACTGGTAAGAATATTGGTATCAATATTAAATATGCTAGACTATTCTATATGATGTTTGTTAGATCTCTCGTTGATAATAATGCTCTGCACTTAATTAATTTCCCCTCCTCTGTGTTGGACAAACTTGAAGTAATACAGAATGAGGCCATGAGGATAATTCTTGGTGCCCCAAGATGCACAAGAATCATCAACATGAGGGAAGAACTGAAGCTTCCAACCATACTAGAGAGAATAATGCAAATTAACACTACCTTTTGTCTTAAAGTTATGAGAGATCCTACATCTCCTGCACTGCTCAGGGACAAATTATTTAGTGCTGTTAACACCCTTTTGACTGGTGCCGACATACCAACTCACTCCTTTTATGATAATTGGCTGAGAAACAATGCTTACAATCTCATTAAACTTAACATTCCTTTTAAGTGCAATCTACCTGTCTCTGATATTCCTCTTTATCTGTACCCACCATTCAAGTATCATACACACCTGTCACCAAGAAAGATAATGAGAATCTTGCTCTACTCAAAGCTGTCACTCTTGAAACAATTGCCTCCTCCATCGAGAGTCTAAGATCTCACGAGCACTTTGTCTACACCGACGGCTCAGTCCAGTCTTCTACTGGACGGACTGCAGCGGCATGTAGGTTTTATAGAAATAATATTTGCACAAAGACTGTCAGTGTCAGGTTAAACAACTGGCTGACCTCCACACAAGCAGAACTAGCAGCATTACATTTAGCAACCAGCACATTAAAAAATATTGGAGGAGGAATAATATTCTGCGATTCAAAGTCTGCTCTTCAAGCAATCGAAAACTTCTCTTGGAAGATCGACAGCAAGAACCTCATACTCCCAATTATAAATGACCTAATTGATGCACAGAGTAAAGGGTCTCGAATCTCCTTTGTATGGATACCTTCACACATAAATATAACCCATCATAATGAGACAGACATTGCAGCCAAATTAGCGTGTAACAAGTTTGAAGTTGAATTAGATCTAGGTATCCCCATCTCTGCTGTCAAAACTGTATTGGTCCAAACATTCAGATCTGATAGGAAAGAACTTACTGACTCCCAACGACCTGAAAGTACTAGTATAAAAAGCTATGATTTGTTCAGATCTGAAACCTACATCTATGGACAGCACAAAACGTCCACTAGACTGTGCGACACAGTGGTTGCAAGGATCAGGTTGGGTTACCGTTACCTGTGGCAGGTGGCTGCAGGTGACGGGTCTCCCAATCCTGAGCACTCCAGTTGCAAACTCTGTGAGCAGGAACTACGGCATGATCTCCCGCACTACATCACTGAATGCCCAGTTATTAGACCTTTCAGACCAGTTGGCATGAGGTACCTGGAGCTTTGCAATTACTTTATTCACTCTCGTATTCTTGAAGATATCCTCACAGTATACCCAAAATTTGCCAGTGCAGGCTATTAAACACATGGCTCTGTATGACTAACCATCCTGCGAGATGGGGACTTGTATTACCACTGCTACCTTATTCAATCTTGTGTTGTTGATATCCTCAAAATGCATCCGGAGTCTGCCAGTGCAGACCGCTTATCACATGCCTCTGTATGACTAACCATCCTGTGTGATGGGGATTTTTTAGCATCACCTAGTAAGCTTTTTTGACACACTGTACTCCACTTCATATAGTCTAGGGTAGCTGCACTAATGCAGATGTACCTCATATCTTAATAAAAAAAAAAAAAATGTGTAATATGTATTACAGCTTGAAACTCCAGGGGGTGAAAAATCCAGTTTTAGTGTCTCGTGGTACAATTGGGAGCTGTGGTCAGGAGGGCCCGGCCCAGGCCAACGGTTTGTGTAACCAGAGGTCTAGCCGGATGACGTCATGGCTTAGCACCTCCCCTGAACCAAGGTTGTGATTGGTTCAGCCAGCAGGGCCTGCCACGGGATTGGCTAGTTTCAAAGAACATAGAAGTACTGAGGGAGCAGCCTGGAAGCCAGCGGCCCACGTTGTCCCCAGCATTCTGAAGTTGTCGCTCGTCCGTGTAGGACGTGAAAGATTTGTACTACCGACCATATAGTCAACGCGACGTTAATCCATATCTCGTTATTGCCAGTTTCATCTCGCGTGGCCGCCGACAGAATCCGGTGTCGTGAAGGTTGAAATTAACAATATACGAGTGATAAGACTTAAGAGTCTTATCTTAAAACTGCCTGGTCAAGAGGAAATACCTGGGGTAAAGTGGCACTGTGCCAAGTCACAATGAAACATTTATGGTAAAGTGGCACTGTGTCAGGACATTAGCAAATAGCTGTGGTAGAGTGGCACTGTGCCAGAATATCAGGAAATAACTGTTGTCAAATAGTACTGTGCCAGGGCATCAAAAACAGACTATAATAAAGTAGCACTGTGCAAGGTCACCAGGTAGTAACTATTGTAAAGTGGTACTGTGCCTGAACTTCAGAAAATAGCTGTGATAAAGTGGCACTGTGCCAGTACATCAGAAAATAGATATCGTAAAGTGGCACTGTGCCAGGTCACCAGGAAGTAGCTGTACTCATCTAGTTGTGCTGGCGGGGTTTGAACTCTGGCTTTTTGGTCCCGCCTCTCATCAGTCAATCATCTGGTGCACAGATTCCTGAGCCTACTGGGCTCTGTCATATCCACATTTGAAATTGTGTATGGAGTCAGCTTCCACCACATCACTGCCTAATGCATTCCACCTGTTAACTACTCTGACACTGAAAAAGTTTTTTCTAACATCCCTGTGGCTTATTTGGGTACTCAGTTTCCACCTGTGTCCCCTTGTTCGCGTACCACCCGTGTTAAACAGTTTATCCTTATCTACCCCGTCAATTTCCCTGAGAATTTTGTAGGTAGTGATCATATCGTCGTGAGGTGCATTTTATGCAGCCTTTCCTCGTAACTCATGCCTCTTAGTTCTTGGGACTAGCCTAGAACATTTTTCAGCTTCAACTTGTGCTTGACAGGATACGGGCTCCATGCTGGTGCCGCATAATCCAGAATTGGTCTTACATATGTGGTATACAAGGTTCTGAATGATTCCTTATATAGGTTCCTGAAGGCAGTTCTGATGTTAGCCAGCCTCGCATACGCCACAGATGTTCTTTTTATGTGGGCTTCAGGAGAGAGGTTTGGTGTGATATCAACTCCTAGATCTTTCTCTCTGTCCTTTTCATGAAGGACTTCATCTCCCATTCGGTATCCGGTGTCAGGCCTCCTGGTTTCCACCGCCTAGTTTCATCACCTTACATATACTCAGGTTGAACTTTAATAGCCATTTGTTGGATCATTCATTCAGTTTGTCTAGGTCATCATGATTCCTTATACTATCTTCCTCCTTAATCATCCTTATACTTTTTGCATCATCAGCAAACAATGAGAGGAACGGTTCTATATTCTTTGAGAGATCATTTCCATATATCAGAAACAGTATAGGTCGAAGGACTGATCCCTGTGGGACTACACTGTTGACGCCGCGCCAGTCTGAGACCTCACCCCTCACAGTGACTCGCTGTCTCCTGCTGCTTAGGTACTCCCTTATCCAGTGGAGTGCCGTCCCTTTCACTCCTGCCTGCATCTCCAGCTTGTGCACTAATCTCTTGTGTGTTACTGTGTCGAAGGTCTTCTGGCAATCCAAAAATATGCAGTTAGCTCTCCCCTCACTTTTTTGCCTGAATTTTGTTGCCTGGTCATAAAATTCAACTAATCCTGTGAGGCATGACTTGCCATCCCTGAACCTATGCTGATGTTGTGTTACTAAGTTTCTTCGCTCCAGAGGTTCCACTATCTTTTTTTGCACAATCTTCTCCATCAACTTGCATGGTATACAAGTTAGGGACATTGGCTTGTAGTTCAGGGTCTCCTATCTATCCCCCTTCCTGTATATAGGGACTACATTTGCCATATTCCAAATTTTTGGCAGTTCAACTGTTACCAGTGATTTGTTATACACCATGGAGAGTGGCTGGCACAGTGCTCCTGCTCCTTCCTTTAGCATCCATGGTGATATTCCATCTGGGCCAGTAACCTTTGTCACATCCATATCTAACAAAAGCTTCCTTACATCCACACTAGCAATCCCAAACTCCTGTAGTGGTGCCTGGTTAACTATTCCTTCTCTTATCACTGGAACTTTTCCTTGCTCTAATGTGAAGACCTCCTGGAATTAAATATTGAGTTCCTTGCAGACTTCCTTGTCATTTGTAGAGAATCTGTCTGTTTCAATCCTCAGTTTGTGGTAAGGTGACACTGCCACGACATCAGGAAATAGCTATGGTAAAGTAGCACAGTGCCATGTCACCAGGAAGTATCTGTGGTAAAATGGCACAGTGCCAAAGTAACAGGAAATAACGATAGTAAAGTGGCACTGTGGCAGGTCATCAAGAAAGAACTGTGGTAAAATAGCATGTAAAGTAGTAAAGTAGCACCCCATACCATCCCTGCACCCCCCTTCCCCTTCTGTCTCCCCCTCCGCTCTATGTCCTACCTCCTCTATAACCCCATACTCTCCCTGTCCCCCCCCCCAATCACCCCATACCCTCCTTCGCTCCCCCTCCCCCATCATCCTCCCTGCCCACCCTCCCCCTCACCCCATACCCTCCCTGTCCCCCGTTCCCTTGACCCCCCCCCCCACCCCTTGCCCCAGAATACTCTGAGACCCTTTTAACCAACTCACAAATCCCGTCACCTATGGAATGATTTCCTCAATCAGTACAAGATCTTGTTTTCTTATAATAGTGTCTGTTCTGTGTTGATCTGAGTGGTGAACCAGTGGCGAACCAGTGGTGAACCAGTGGTGAACCAGTGGTGAACCAGTGGTGAACCTGTGGTGAACCAGTGGTGAACCAGTGGTGAACCTGTGGTGAATTAGTGGTGAACCTGTGGTGAACCAGTGGTGAACCAGTTGTCAACAGGTGGTGAACCAGTGGTGAACTATTGGTCAACCAGTGGTGAGCCTGTGGTGAACCAGTGGTGAACCAGTGGTCAACCAGTGGTCAGTCAGTGGTGAAACAGTGGTCATTCAGTGGTGAACCAGTGGTCAGTCAGTGGTGAAACAGTGGTCAACCAGTGGTCAGTCAGTGGTGAACCAGTGGTGAACCAGTGGTCAGTCAGTGGTGAAACAGTGGTCAACCAGTGGTCAGTCAGTGGTGAACCAGTGGTCAACCAGTGGTCAGTCAGTGGTGAACCAGTGGCCAACCAGTGGTGAACCAGTGGTGAACCAGTGGTGAACCAGTGGTGAACCAGTAGTGAACCAGTGGTGAACCTGTGGTGAACCAGTGGTGAACCAGTGGTGAACCTGTGGTGAACTAGTGGTGAACCAGTGGTGAACCAGTGGTGAACCAGTGGTGAAACAGTGGTCAACCAGTGGTCAGTCAGTGGTGAACCAGTGCTGAACCAGTGGTGAACCAGTGGTGAAACAGTGATCAACCAGTGGTCAGTCAGTGGTGAAACAGTGGTCAACCAGTGGTCAGTCAGTGGTGAAACAGTGGTCAACCAGTGGTCAGTCAGTGGCTAACCAGTGGTCAATCAGTGGTGAACCAGTGGTGAACCAGTGGCCAGTCAGTGGTGAGCCAGTGGTCAGTCAGTGGTCAACCAGTGGTCAGTCAGTGGTGAACCAGTGGTGAACCAGTGGTCAGTCAGTGGTGAAACAGTGGTCAGTCAGTGGTCAGTCAGTGGTGAACCAGTGCTGAACCAGTGCTGAACCAGTGGTGAAACAGTGGTCAACCAGTGGTCAGTCAGTGGTGAAACAGTGGTCAACCAGTGGTGAAACAGTGGTCAACCAGTGGTCAGTCAGCGGCCAACCAGTGATCAATCAGTGGTGAACCAGTGGTGAACCAGTGGTCAGTCAGTGGTCAGTCAGTGGTGAACCAGTGCTGAACCAGTGGTGAACCAGTGGTGAAACAGTGGTCAACCAGTGGTCAGTCAGTGGTGAAACAGTGGTCAACCAGTGGTCAGTCAGTGGCGAACCAGTGGTCAATCAGTGGTGAACCAGTGCTGAACCAGTGGTGAACCAGTGGTGAAACAGTGGTCAACCAGTTGTCAGTCAGTGGTGAAACAGTGGTGAACCAGTGGTCAGTCAGTGGTCAACCAGTGGTCAGTCAGTGGTGAACCAGTGCTGAACCAGTGTTGAACCAGTGGTGAAACAGTGGTCAACCAGTGGTCAGTCAGTGGTGAAACAGTGGTTAACCAGTGGTCAGTCAGTGGCGAACCAGTGGCGAACCTGTGGTCAACCAGTGGTCAGTCAGTGGTGAAACAGTGGTCAACCAGTGGTCAGTCAGTGGTGAAACAGTGGCGAACCTGTGGTCAACCAGTGGTCAGTCAGTGGCGAACCAGTGGTCAGTCAGTGGTGAACCAGTGGCGAACCTGTGGTCAACCAGTGGTCAGTCAGTGGCGAACCAGTGGCGAACCTGTGGTCAAACAGTGGTCAGTCAGTGGCGAACCAGTGGCGAACCTGTGGTCAAACAGTGGTCAGTCAGTGGTGAAACAGTGGTCAGTCAGTGGTGAACCAGTGGCCAACCAGTGGTGAACCAGTGGTGAACCTGTGGTGAACCAGTGGTGAACCAGTGGTGAACCTGTGGTGAACTAGTGGTGAACCAGTGGTGAACCAGTGGTCAGTCAGTGGTCAACCAGTGGTCAGTCAGTGGTCAACGAGTGGTGAACCAGTGGTCAGTCAGTGGTCAACCATTGGTCAGTCAGTGGTCAACCAGTGGTCATTCAGTGGTCAACGAGTGGTCAACCAGTGGTCAGTCAGTGGTGAACCAGTGGTCAGTCAGTGGTCAACCAGTGGTCAGTCAGTGGTCAACGAGTGGTCAACCAGTGGTCAGTCAGTGGTGAAACAGTGGTCAACCAGTGGTCAGTCAGTGTTGAAACAGTGGTCAGTCAGTGTTGAAACAGTGGTCAGTCAGTGGTGAACCAGTGGTCAGACAGTGGTGAAACAGTGGTCCGTCAGTGGTGAACCAGTGGTCAGTCAGTGTTGAAACAGTGGTCAGTCAGTGGTGAACCAGTGGTCAGTCAGTGGTGAAACAGTGGTCAACCAGTGGTCAGTCAGTGGTGAACCAGTGCTGAACCAGTGGTGATCCAGTGGTGAAACAGTGGTCAACCAGTGGTCAGTCAGTGGTGAAACAGTGGTCAACCAGTGGTCAGTCAGTGGTAAACCAGTGGCCAATGTTATGATCTCAGCCTGCAGGAGAAACGAGTCTCCCTCCTTGAGAGTTATTCAGCAAGCCTGACCTGATTAGAAGGTCTAGTAAATATTGAGGTAATAACCCATATGTAAAATGGTTGCTTGGATATGTATAACAGTTTGAGATTATGGGCAATGAAGAAGAAAACGGATAAATGACTGGCTAGGAGATGTGGACATTTTGCTGGAGGCGTGAGGCTCGCTTCCGGAGGACCTTGACCTCACTTGAATGCCAGACATCGCAGGGGGAAGCCGCGCTCCGTTGAGCTCCCGTCAGAAGGGAACCCCTAGTGATATATCTCTAAGAGAAGAGAAGTGTGCAGACGTGCCAGCTGTGGAATTGAGCTGAGAACGTTGTGGTGTCAAGTCTTGGACGGCGAGGAGAGTTTAATAAGCTGCTCAGAGGCATTTTCGTGGGCTGTGTGGAGCGCCCTGACCAGACGCCGTCAGAGGGAAAGCGCCCTCGATAAGTTAATCTGTGGTAAGCACGGTATACGCCAGTTCATAGTGATTGCTTGTAGTTGGTCGTGTGCCCAGCGACAGTAGCGATGTTTATTTATACGTTAGACATGTTTTAATAAGGCAGAAAGCCTGAAATAAGAGAGTGGAGAGGGAGGAACACGGAGCGACGTCCGCCCCCTCTGAGCGCTGGCGGACAACTGAGGGAGCCTGGCTCCTGATGGAGGAAGACCCTCCCAGCGAGTGAGGACCGCCGCCAGGCGAGGTGGAGTATGGACCCGCCCAAAGCGGGGGAGTCCACTCTCACTGTATGTAGAGGACAGATAGAGGTTTGAGGCAAGCATATTGTGTGGTTATTTTTGTTTATGTGTTAAAGGGGAACATTTTATTGGAGTGTCGATGGGTTGCAGGTTTGTTCTTTGGGGAAGAAGTTGCTGAGAACTTCGAAGCCAGCAGATGAAGTAGCTGATGAGACTCCAAGGTAGTGGAGCAGAGGACCTCGAGCTGTGAGGAGAAGCAGCAGTGAAGAGGAGTGTCACGTGCTTCTGTAGAGGTGGAGAAGCACCATAGTTGCTCGGGGAAACTTCATGGTGTAGCAGCCAAGAGAGCTGTGGAGGACCCTAGCAGAAGGGTGAAGCACCGTAGTTGCTCAAGGAAACTTCATGATAGCAGCCTGGAGGAGCTGCAGAGGATCCTGGTAGTGAAGCCCGGAAGAACCTAAGGATATTAGGGTAGTGAACTTCCAGAGGTGGAAGGGGAAGTTCTGGTGGATTACTTATAGGGAGTCGATAGTGTTTGGTTGTCATTAGCGTGCAAGACGCAGTGAGAGGTGAGTGACTGTTGGCATTCTTATGTCAAGGAGTTTTTTATACTGAAGTTTAGAGTTACAGTCGTAGGCTGGATTACCTACAGATGTATGCGTTCTAGGACTGATATTGATCGATTAATCATTGTTGTGTATCAATGAACATTTATACTGATATATGTTATTGCATTCAAATGCTGGTTTTCTATATATATACATTATCCTGCTGATAGTGCAACAGTGTATGTAGACTTGATCAACTTGAGGAGGTTGATAGTATCAGGTGGTGAACCAGGAGATAGGATACCACTTGATAAGCTGATAATAGAGTTCTGATGGTGCTGGAGTGCAACCTGATTGTGATATTATAGAGTATAGGATTCATTATTATTATATGTGTGTATGTATCGTGTATGTGCTTTGTCCAGTAAATGTATCCCAATTTGCTGGTGTTTGCCCTTGTCCTAGTGAGGCTTCCCAGGAGGTAGTAAAGAAGGAGAGAGAGAGAGAAAGAACCAAGAACCACTGCCGTGGACAGGGTAAAAGGTAATACTAATAAGTCAAAAAGGGGATTGAGGAGATCATATCACCTAAGGAGAGAGTGGGGAGTCACAGCGGCTCGAGTGGGTGTGTGCACGTGACAACGAGGCTAAGTGTTGGAGCCGCATCCCCTAAACGTGTGACGTTGAGCCCCTCTCCAAGAGCCAGAAGCGCCAAGGGTGATCTCCTAGTATAAGCACTCTTCCGAGTTGTGGGTTGGGTTGTCCGTAGAGAAGGATCAACGACGACAATACCAACCAACCCACAGTCTATAATAAATTGGGGGCCTGTGTCCGGGAGCGTGAACTGACACACCCACGCCCTGTCCAAGAGTGGATTTGTACACCCCTGCTGAGATAAACTGTGTGACCGCAGGTGTATACTCTCTCTCTTGGGAAGACTCACAGGACAAAGATGGATAAGGTGCAAGCGTTTGTGGAGTCAGGCAAGCCTGAGGACTTGGAAGGTTGCACGAGGGATCAATTGAAACAAATAGCAGAAAAATGTGGCATTAGGTTGAAAGCATCTAAAGTAGCTGGGATGAAGGATGAGATCCTGAGGCAGTTAAGAGCCAAAAATGAAGCGGCAGAGCAAGGAGCCCAAAAAGGAGCTGAAAGTAGAAAGGAGGATGATGGGCAGGATGACGTGAGATCCCAGGGATCGAGTAGGAGCAGCAAGAGTAGCCGCAGTAGCAGGAGTAGCCGGAATAGGAGCTTGGAGAGATTCCAGTTAGAGCTCCAGATGCAGCAACAACGAGAGGACAAGGAGAGACAGTTCCAGCTGGAAAAGATGAAATTAGAACTCCAGATGAAAAATGAAGCAGAGAAGGAAAAAGAAAAAAACAGGCTGGAAGTAGAAAAAGAAAAAACCAGACTGGAAATAGAAAAAGAGAAAGCAAGACTAGAGGTGGAGAAAGAAAAAGAGAAAACCAGAGTAAGAGAACTGGAGTTGGAACAGGAGAAAGAAAAAGAGAAAACCAGAGTAAGGGAACTGGAGTTGGAACAGGAGAAAGAAAAAGCCCAAGTCGAAAAAGAAAAAGAGAGAACAAAACAAATGCAGATAGAAGCGAATAGAACCTTGGCTGAGCAAAGGATTGAACATGGGTTGCCAGAGAGCACCACCCAGGTATCACACCCACCAGATGTTAGGGTTAGGGAGAAGGACATTCCCTTGTTTGTTCCCGAAGAGGCAGAGAGCTTTTTCGAGCACTTTGAAAAAGTAGCCAGCATCAAGGAGTGGCCACAGGAGGAATGGGCCCAGCTGGTCCAGTTAAGATTGACCGGTGCAGCCAGGGAGGCATACACCCAATTGTCACTGGAAGAGTGCCAGGATTATGCCACGGTAAAGAGCAGCATATTGCGCTCGTTTCAGTTGACCCCAGAAGTTTATAGGAAGCGCTTCAGAGAGATGGTGAAAGTTGGATCATGTACGTTTGCTGAGACAGCAAGAGATCTGGAAAGACGATTCCAGAAGTGGATTGAGGCTGCTGGAGTTGGATCTTATGCTGACCTGAAGCAACTGATGGTCATGGAGAAGTTCTTGGAGATGATGCATCCCGAAACAAAGTTCAAGATCCAAGAAGCAGGGATAAAGGAGGTGAAAGATGCCGCAGATAGGGCGGATATGATTACCGAAGCATACAAGAGCTTGAGGGAGAACAGAGTGAGAAGCGAGGTGAGACGCAGCAATTGCAGATCCAATGGAGTCTGGGGAGGAAGAAATTATGAGAGACCCAGAAGAGTCTGGGGTGAGAAAAATTTTGATAAATGGGCAGATAAAAGTAGGTACCCTAAAACTCAGAAGAGTAGGTTGCGCACTTCATCTGAAAGTGAGGATGGAGGAGCTAAACGAGAAACTAATCGTTATCCAGGGAATCAAGAGTCCAGTAAAGCTCCACAGAGTACGAGTAGTACGTCTGGCTCGAGGAACTCTCATGCGAGTGGACAAAGTCAGAGCCACTCTGGTTCGTATAGGAGAGATTTCTCCCAGGTGAGGTGTTACAATTGTAACGGATTGGGTCACGTGATGCGAGACTGTAGGCAGGGCAAGAGAGTTGTGACCCTGGCCATGTGTGACCCCCGAGGTAAATATACTAATGTGTTCCAAGACAAACCACAGAGAGCGAACTTAGTGAACGAGAGGTATAAGCCGTTCATGAGCAAAGGTTGGATCAGAATAGGAAGCCAACCTGAAGTAGAAGTTGGTATCTTAAGGGATACCGGAGCTAATCAGAGCTTGATTACGAGAAGCCTGATTGGGAATGATCGACGGTTAGCTGGCAGGAGTAAGATGAGAGTATATGGGTTATTGTCTGAGAGTGACATGCCCGTATATACTGTCCAGCTAAGGTCGGAATATGTGTCGGCAGTGGTGATGTTGGGAGTGTGCCCCGACATACCTATTCCAGGAGTCCAAGTGATCCTGGGAAATGACTTGTGTGGGACAAAGGTGTTGCCAAGAGTCATAGCGGAGACTGTGCCAGAGGAGTGCCCAGAAGGCCACGGCACGTGTGGGACACCTGAGAGTGTGAACCTGACTGACATCCGAGGAGATGAGTCAGGAGACCGCCAAGCCATTGAAAACCCTGTCTCGGTAGTGACGAAGGCAGAGGTGGCCGACGAGGAAGACACTGGAGAAGGTGAGACAGTGTCGATTCAGCCGGTGGAAGAGATCGATGTAGACATAGCGTGGCTGTTTGATGAAGGTCCAGCCCAGGAAAATGAAGTCTCGGTGAGGTCAAAAGTGAGGATGACCCAGCCGAGGAAGAATACTGTGAAGAGAGCGGACCTGAGTAGAGCCCAGACTGCTGAAATTAAGGGTCGGAAGGTGAATGCAACTGTGCTGAGTAGGAATGAGGAAAGATGTGGTCATACAGAGGACGAGAGTAGAGCGTCAAGTTGTCCACGAGCACAGAGGCATCTGGATAGTGGAGTTAAGTTGTTTGAGATGTCAGGAGTTGACATGTTTCACAGAAGACGTGGAGGAGAGATAGTGAAGAAGAGTAATAGCCGAGAAAATGAAAGGAGAAGAGACAGTATGTGTGGAGAGATGCTTACGAGCACTTTGGGAGAGGCAAAGCGACATGTATGGTCGAGTGCTGTTGGATGTAGTACAGCGCTCGGAGAAACTTTTAGGGAACGAAGAAGAGTTGAAGGAGAAGAAATGGAGTTGTATAGAGGTGAGAAGTGTGGGAAGAGGATGATGATGCAAGCATGGAGGAATAGAAGAAAGCCGAGGACTCGATGGAAGTCAAACAGGACGATGTCTCGGATAAATGAGGAGACGAAAGGGAGGATCGTCAGTGAAGACGAGGGAGTGAAGTATGATGACAGGAGACGAAAGTATAATGGCAGTAGGTGGAAGTGTGAAGACGACAGAGGAGGTACAGACAGTAGACGTCTGACTCTGGACGTGAAGAGAGGAAGACGAGGAAACGGAGAGTGGAAACAATAAGTAGAGTGGACCGATGGAGTGCAGGCGTCCAAGGAGGACAGCCTAGCCAAGAGGCGCCAGAGAAGTCAAATCGTTTGTGAGAAGATCATATTTCTGGAGAGTTGTGAGCCAGATGTTGCAAGGTGCAACGAATTAATTGTAGACTCCTAAGAGAGTATATTGGTTGAAGAACGAGACAGTGTGGTGGCGGATGTATTATCCCGAGCTTTGCCACTGGAATAACTCTCAAAAATAGGGGAGGGGAGTGTTATGATCTCAGCCTGCAGGAGAAACGAGTCTCCCTCCTTGAGAGTTATTCAGCAAGCCTGACCTGATTAGAAGGTCTAGTAAATATTGAGGTAATAACCCATATGTAAAATAGTTGCTTGGATATGTATAACAGTTTGAGATTATGGGCAATGAAGAAGAAAACGGATAAATGACTGGCTAGGAGATGTGGACATTTTGCTGGAGGCGTGAGGCTCGCTTCCGGAGGACCTTGACCTCACTTGAGTGCCAGACATCGCAGGGGGAAGCCGCGCTCCGTTGAGCTCCCGTCAGAAGGGAACCCCTAGTGATATATCTCTAAGAGAAGAGAAGTGTGCAGACGTGCCAGCTGTGGAATTGAGCTGAGAACGTTGTGGTGTCAAGTCTTGGACGGCGAGGAGAGTTTAATAAGCTGCTCAGAGGCATTTTCGTGGGCTGTGTGGAGCGCCATGACCAGACGCCGTCAGAGGGAAAGCGCCCTCGATAAGTTAATCTGTGGTAAGCACGGTATACGCCAGTTCATAGTGATTGCTTGTAGTTGGTCGTGTGCCCAGCGACAGTAGCGATGTTTATTTATATGTTAGACATGTTTTAATAAGGCAGAAAGCCTGAAATAAGAGAGTGGAGAGGGAGGAACACGGAGCGACGTCCGCCCCCTCTGAGCGCTGGCGGACGACTGAGGGAGCCTGGCTCCTGATGGAGGAAGACCCTCCCAGCGAGTGAGGACCGCCGCCAGGCGAGGTGGAGTATGGACCCGCCCAAAGCGGGGGAGTCCACTCTCACTGTATGTAGAGGACAGATAGAGGTTTGAGGCAAGCATATTGTGTGGTTATTTTTGTTTATGTGTTAAAGGGGAACATTTTATTGGAGTGTCGATGGGTTGCAGGTTTGTTCTTTGGGGAAGAAGTTGCTGAGAACTTCGAAGCCAGCAGATGAAGTAGCTGATGAGACTCCAAGGTAGTGGAGCAGAGGACCTCGAGCTGTGAGGAGAAGCAGCAGTGAAGAGGAGTGTCACGTGCTTCTGTAGAGGTGGAGAAGCACCATAGTTGCTCGGGGAAACTTCATGGTGTAGCAGCCAAGAGAGCTGTGGAGGACCCTAGCAGAAGGGTGAAGCACCGTAGTTGCTCAAGGAAACTTCATGATAGCAGCCTGGAGGAGCTGCAGAGGATCCTGGTAGTGAAGCCCGGAAGAACCTAAGGATATTAGGGTAGTGAACTTCCAGAGGTGGAAGGGGAAGTTCTGGTGGATTACTTATAGGGAGTCGATAGTGTTTGGTTGTCATTAGCGTGCAAGACGCAGTGAGAGGTGAGTGACTGTTGGCATTCTTATGTCAAGGAGTTTTTTATACTGAAGTTTAGAGTTACAGTCGTAGGCTGGATTACCTACAGATGTATGCGTTCTAGGACTGATATTGATCGATTAATCATTGTTGTGTATCAATGAACATTTATACTGATATATGTTATTGCATTCAAATGCTGGTTTTCTATATATATACATTATCCTGCTGATAGTGCAACAGTGTATGTAGACTTGATCAACTTGAGGAGGTTGATAGTATCAGGTGGTGAACCAGGAGATAGGATACCACTTGATAAGCTGATAATAGAGTTCTGATGGTGTTGGAGTGCAACCTGATTGTGATATTATAGAGTATAGGATTCATTATTATTATATGTGTGTGTATGTATCGTGTATGTGCTTTGTCCAGTAAATGTATCCCAATTTGCTGGTGTTTGCCCTTGTCCTAGTGAGGTGAGGAGGTAGTAAAGAAGGAGAGAGAGAGAGAAAGAACCAAGAACCACTGCCGTGGACAGGGTAAAAGGAAATACTAATAAGTCAAAAAGGGGATTGAGGAGATCATATCACCTAAGGAGAGAGTGGGGAGTCACAGCGGCTCGAGTGGGTGTGTGCACGTGACAACGAGGCTAAGTGTTGGAGCCGCATCCCCTAAACGTGTGACGTTGAGCCCCTCTCCAAGAGCCAGAAGCGCCAAGGGTGATCTCCTAGTATAAGCACTCTACCGAGTTGTGGGTTGAGTTGTCCGTAGAGAAGGATCAACGACGACAACACCAACCAACCCACAGTCTATAATACCAACCAGTGGTCAATCAGTGGTGAACCAGTGGTGAACCAGTGGTCAGTCAGTAGTCAACCAGTGGTCAGTCAGTGGTCAACCAGTGCTGAACCAGTGCTGAACCAGTGGTGAAACAGTGGTCAACCAGTGGTCAGTCAGTGGTGAACCAGTGCTGAACCAGTGGTGAAACAGTGGTCAACCAGTGGCCAACCAGTGGTCAATCAGTGGTGAACCAGTGGTCAGTCAGTGGTCAACCAGTGGTCAGTCAGTGGTGAACCAGTGCTGAACCAGTGGTGAAACAGTGGTCAACCAGTGGTCAGTCAGTGGTGAAACAGTGGTCAACCAGTGGTCAGTCAGTGGCGAACCAGTGGCGAACCTGTGGTCAACCAGTGGTCAGTCAGTGGCGAACCAGTGGCGAACCTGTGGTCAACCAGTGGTCAGTCAGTGGCGAACCAGTGGCGAACCTGTGGTCAACCAGTGGTCAGTCAGTGGCGAACCTGTGGTCAACCAGTGGTCAGTCAGTGGCGAACCAGTGGCGAACCTGTGGTCAACCAGTGGTCAGTCAGTGATCAACTCACCTTCTAAACACCTGACACAGGTATATGTGTCAGACAAGACACCCGACGTTGTATGCATGTATATCTGTGTAGTGTCACGACATAACACTCTTCAGTGAATGTGACCTTCACATACACCACACATTTAGTTGTTGATTTATTGTGCATGATTATTGCCCGAGTATTCTGTTTGGGACTCCTGTGACCCTTTGCACACCGGCATGTTAGGTACGCCGTGTTAGTTATTGGCTGTCAATCATGTTAAGTTAGGTTTTTGTCCACGAGTGATAATATCCTTACTGAGGTCAATCTAAGGTAAATCAAGCACCCCTTTTATTAGTGGTTAAGTGTAAATAAACTACTATTAAGCATAATGCGGTGTTTCCGTTAAACCACTTCCAAATACTGCTAAATACTTCACTCTTACTTAAACTTTCAGCCCCAGGTGTCTTCAACACCGAGTTGCCTATTAGTCACTAAACTATAAATGTGATGAGGACCCCAGGAGTCCCTTAAATTGATGTAATTACATTGAGGAGATTCCCACGACCAGTGTGGATCAGGACCCGGTGAAGGCAGTCTGAGAGGAGACCAACAAGGACTCTTACTCGACCGTGCTCCCAGACCTTGTACGCTCGCCCTCGTATCTGATGGGTTCCGACAGCTTCGTGAAGCCTCTGCCATATACACATGTGTGTCCTTGCACGCAATTGTAGTCATGAAAAGTAAAACCCAACAGTGGTACTGGAGGTGGTGTTAGCTGGGGTGAGAGTTGTACTGGAGGTGGTGATGGTTGGGATGAGAGTGGTACTGGAGTTGGTGATGGTTGGGATGAGAGTGGTACTGGAGGTGGTGATGGTTGGGATGAGAGTGGTACTGGAGGTGGTGATGGTTGGGATGAGAATGGTACTGGAGGTGGTGTTAGCTGGGGTGAGAGTGGTACTGGAGGTGGTGATGGTTGGGATGAGAGTGGTACTGGAGGTGGTGTTAGCTGGGATGAGAGTGGTACTGGAGGTGGTGATGGTTGGGATGAGAGTGGTACTGGAGGTGGTGATGGTTGGGGTGAGAGTGGTACTGGAGGTGGTGTTAGCTGGGGTGAGAGTGGTACTGGAGGTGGTGATGGTTGGGATGAGAGTGGTACTGGAGGTGGTGATGGTTGGGATGAGAGTGGTACTGGAGGTGGTGATGGTTGGGATGAGAGTGGTACTGGAGGTGGTGATGGTTGGGGTGAGAGTGGTACTGGAGGTGGTGATGGATGGGATGAGAGTGGTACTGGAGGTGGTGATGGTTGGGGTGAGAGTGGTACTGGAGGTGGTGATGGTTGGGGTGAGAGTGGTACTGGAGGTGGTGATGGTTGGGGTGAGAGTGGTACTGGAGGTGGTGATGGATGGGATGAGAGTGGTACTGGAGGTGGTGATGGATGGGATGAGAGTGGTACTGGAGGTGGTGATGGTTGGGATGAGAGTGGTACTGGAGGTGGTGATGGTTGGGGTGAGAGTGGTACTGGAGGTGGTGATGGTTGGGGTGAGACTGGTACTGGAGGTGGTGATGGTTGGGATGAGAGTGGTACTGGAGGTGGTGTTAGCTGGGGTGAGAGTGGTACTGGAGGTGGTGTTAGCTGTGATGAGAGTGATACTGGAGGTGGTGTTAGCTGGGATGAGAGTGGTACTGGAGGTGGTGTTAGCTGGGATGAGAGTGGTACTGGAGGTGGTGTTAGCTGGGATGAGAGTGGTACTGGAGGTGGTGTTAGCTGGGATGAGAGTGGTACTGGAGGTGGTGTTAGCTGGGATGAGAGTGGTACTGGAGGTGGTGTTAGCTGGGGTGAGAGTGGTACTGGAGGTGGTGATGGTTGGGATGAGAGTGGTACTGGAGGTGGTGTTAGCTGGGATGAGAGTGGTACTGGAGGTGGTAATGGTTGGGATGAGAGTGGTACTGGAGGTGGTGTTAGCTGGGATGAGAGTGGTACTGGAGGTGGTGATGGTTGGGATGAGAGTGGTACTGGAGGTGGTGATGGTTGGGATGAGAGTGGTACTGGAGGTGGTGTTAGCTGGGATGAGAGTGGTACTGGAGGTGGTGTTAGCTGGGATGAGAGTGGTACTGGAGGTGGTGATGGTTGGGATGAGAGTGGTACTGGAGGTGGTGATGGTTGGGATGAGAGTGGTACTGGAGGTGGTGTTAGCTGGGATGAGAGTGGTACTGGAGGTGGTGATGGTTGGGGTGAGATTGGTACTGGAGGTGGTGATGGTTGGGATGAGAGTGGTACTGGAGATGGTGTTAGCTGGGGTGAGAGTGGTACTGGAGGTGGTGATGGTTGGGATGAGAGTGGTACTGGAGGTGGTGATGGTTGGGATGAGAGTGGTACTGGAGGTGGTGATGGTTGGGATGAGAGTGGTACTGGAGGTGGTGATGGTTGGGATGAGAGTGGTACTGGAGGTGGTGTTAGCTGGGATGAGAGTGGTACTGGAGGTTGTGATGGTTGGGGTGAGAGTGGTACTGGAGGTAGTGATGGGTGGGATGAGAGTGGTACTGGAGGTGGTGATGGTTGGGGTGAGAGTGGTACTGGAGGTGGTGATGGTTGGGGTGAGAGTGGTACTGGAGGTGGTGATGGTTGGGATGAGAGTGGTACTGGAGGTGGTGATGGTTGGGGTGAGAGTGGTACTGGAGGTGGTGATGGTTGGGATGAGAGTGGTACTGGAGGTGGTGTTAGCTGGGGTGAGAGTGGTACTGGAGGTGGTGATGGTTGGGATGAGAGTGGTACTGGAGGTGGTGTTAGCTGGGATGAGAGTGGTACTGGAGGTGGTGTTAGCTGGGATGAGAGTGGTACTGGAGGTGGTGTTAGCTGGGATGAGAGTGGTACTGGAGGTGGTGTTAGCTGGGATGAGAGTGGTACTGGAGGTGGTGTTAGCTGGGATGAGAGTGGTACTGGAGGTGGTGTTAGCTGGGATGAGAATGGTACTGGAGGTGGTGTTAGCTGGGGTGAGAGTGGTACTGGAGGTGGAGATGGTTGGCATGAGAGTGGTGTGAGGAGATGGTTCACCAACTCACTTACAATAGTGCTCTTATGCCTGTGGAGGCCAGTACACTTGCTAAGTGCACTTGTTAAGTGCGCGGACCTAAGTTTGGTAACCATTACCCGAAACATCTTGTGTTTGGGCTCATGGGAGAGCCCCAGTCATCAGCATTCCAGAAATGTTACCCTGGCCGGGGTAGCACGTCTGTGGACAGAGATATAACAATAGCATCTTTTCACTGTAAGCTTGGAGGGACTCAAGATTTGCGCGGGAATCTAGGGAGGCCTGGGACAGCGTGGGCGAGCGTGGGCCTCCCGCTAGCTCAACCCGTTCTCACACAAGACAGCACATATATGACTTAATGCTTAAAGTCAAGATGTTGAATATGAATTAGTAAATATGTGATATATTCCCAGTTACTTTTTTTACCAAGGCCCAAACTCTTCCTCACGTACCAATTTACGTGTCACAGTACCCGTCCGTCAACATAGATAGCAGAATATTCGTGATTGGCTCAATTATAAGGAAAATTGTAGTTTTCAGGTCCTACATGGGTTGTGAAATTTACCTACTATTGTCCATGCTCTTAGAATATTACAGATCAGCTACTTCCTATTAAGGCTCGTAGTTTTATTTTGAGAAATATTAGTTGTTCTTAGTAAATTATAATAAGCACTAAAAATTATTACATAGAATAACTGTCCTTCACCAATCAATATTATATACCATAGTTTGTGCTTTACAAATCTTTAAAGGATGTTTTGTAGGAACGCTAACAGAAAACGATGTTACGTTGTAATGTCTATGGGGTAAACTACTGCAAACAGGACGGTATTGTGTCTACTATACCAACTATAGCTAGGATGGGTATATTGTCACCTACCGCCTGTTAGGTGGGAAAGGGGTCCAATACCACCCACAGGATGGGTATGAGGGTCACATCCACCCACAGGATGAGTATGGGGATCACATCCACCCACAGGAAGGGTATGGGGTCCAATACCACCCACAGGATGAGTATGGCGTCCACTACAACCCACAGGATGGGTATGGAGCTCCAACCACCCATAGAATGGGTATGGGGCTCCAACCACCCATAGAATGGGTATGGGGCTCCAACCACAAATAAAATGGGTATAGGGTCCAATAACACCCACTGGATGTGTATTGCGTCCATTGCCGCGCGTCGAGCTCGAAAACCGGAGCATTCATCTCAGAACCATGCCTATTTCACACAGATTCCTTAATAAACGTAAGAGTTTTATATGTCACAAGAAAGATATAAATATAAGCTTCATTCTAAATACCTTACCATGGGCATATTTAAATTTAAAGCGAAGATACGTGTACTTTTATAATAGCCGAGCTTTAACCCCGGACAGATTGATCGACCGAGCAACTCTCTCTCAGAACAATGTTTATTTCACGTGAATTCGTTAATAAACATATATGTTTTATATGTCTCAAGAAAGGCAGACATATAAGCTTCACTTTAAACACTTTACCATGGACATATTTAAAGTTCTAATGAAGATACATGTATTTTAAAAATTACGGAGCTCCCACCCCGTACAGACTGAACGACAGAGCAACTCTCTCAGATCAATGTTTATTTCACGTAAATTCGTTAATAAACACAAATGTTTTATGTCTTAAGCAAGATAGAAATAAGAGCTTCATTTTAAATACATTACAATAGACATATTTATAGCTCAAGTGAAGATACATATGTTTTTATAGTAGCGCTCAGTAGCTTGTCGGGCATGGAGTGCAGACGCCTACGCACTTGCCGATATATTGTATAATTAACAAAGATACGCTAATAAAGCCTAAAATCTTATATGCCTCCAGAAAGATCGAGATATGAACATTATTATGATTTCACCAAATGAAATATATCATGTTCGAGAACAAAGATATATCGATTTTAAATTAAGTTTCGACTCTTGCTCGGGCGAGAGAGAGGGAGCGACTCTCGCCCCATCTATTGGAGATTCTGTCCACTAAAGACCCAAAGCAACTCAAACCCTCCTAGCATTATTTAAGTAATGAAGTAATATGGTATATTTACTATAATGTGGGTGCTGAATGCAGAACATGAGAAAACATATATTTACTCCAAACTAATATAATTTCATTATGAAATAAGTAAATAAGTAGCATCAAAGGAAGTCGACGGTCCAAGCGTCAATGTTGTGGAGCGACTTATCCAAGATATATCGTTGTTTGGAAAGTGTTTGTTGGCATATCCAGTTGTCGCACTTCTCTGCACAAATTATCACAAATTTATATTATAATGTTAACAAGTAGAATACGTATTTTTAATAAAATCTAACATAACTAGCCAGAAAACATTTAACATTTATTAAAAAAATATATGTTTGGAAGTTAAATCGACTTCATAGGACAATTGTTTTGTTATATCAACCAATATATCTTTGTTATATTGTTTTTGTTATATCAACCAATCCTTGTAAAAATTTATTGTATGTATGTACCTTACCTAAATAAAATTGTATTGTATTGTATATATACTCGTTATTCGTTGACATGCGTTCGCTACTTAAACTACCATGTACTGTACTTATGTAAAATCTCCCATGTCTCTTCGCTCATCTCACCGAACCCTACAGGCTCTTTGATATATTGTTTAATTAATTGAGCTTCACAAATAAAGCTTATAATTGTATATGTTATCAAAAAGGCAGAGCTTATTTTAGTTCATTTATTATGCACCCCATACCCATCCTATGAGCGATAGTGGAGTGTTACAGAGGCACATAATGGGCTCAGGGCCACAATTCATATAGCCAAGCAAGTTATAATCTTGATAAGCTAGTTACAAAAGTCAATGCACATTGTCACATCAACAATGGGCTCGAGTCCGACCACAAGTACAGTTTATAATTTAAGCAACTGACATATATGGATGGCTAGTGTCACAATTGATATGTTTATCCTACACATAACCCCCTCTCCCCCATCCAATGGGCAGCGGTGGATAGGTTACAATCAAGTCGTTTTTTGCGTTTTATTCAGAGATTAGATCTTATTGGGTGAGGAAAGATATTCATATTTTAAAGAAGGCTTCTTGGCTGATGCTCTCCATTGATGGAAAATATACAACCTTTTGAAAATCAATGTTAGTTTGATCTAGATATTGTAATTAACAAAAGTATTTATGTCATCTGAAAGGTAGAAATATAGGCTACATTTAAAATCCTTTGTCATAAATATAACTGAAGTGAAAACGAAGATATATGCGTTTTGATAGTTACTTGATGGCTAGCTCTGAGAGTGTGAAGCCCTGCACACCAGCCAATAAATTGTATAATTAGTTTCCATATATTTTAATTAATCTTAAAAATCTATATGTCAGAAGAAAGGAAGATGTAGCCGTTAATGTGACAACATTTAAAAATATATATATCTTAAGTTAAATAAATAATACCACCTTATTGCCGGTGTCCGGACACATGAAAATTACCTTGGTATCAGTATCCAGCCAGGCGGGGATCACAGGCTGCTCAATACTGATAAATTATGTAATGCACTACTTGTGGTCCATCTCGAACCCATTTATGATGTGACGACTTATAGTGAATTTTGTAACTAGCTCATCAAGATTGTAACTTGCTTAGCTAAATGAATTGTGGGGTTCGGTCCATTCATTTTCTTTCTTTATTATGCACCCCATAATACACATCCCGTGGGCGGTGGTGTAAAGGATTACAGAGGCACATAATCGGTTCAGGAACTGAACCCTCTAGTTCGTTTAGCTAAGCAAATAACAATCTTTTGACGCTAGTTACAAAATTATTAATATACACATACTTATGCATACATGTACATATTCATACGTATACATATATACATACACATACATATTTAATCACCACCACAAATACACACATCAGTAATCTTTTGTGTCACAAGTGATTCAACAAGAGGCTCACAACAGTCACTATACAAGGCACTTTACATTTATGGTGAGTCACACAGTTACTAGTCTTGCTGCACACCCACCCAACTGGGCGGCAGCTTTACTGTCATGTGCTCCACACCCACCCAACTGGGCGGCAGCTTTACAGTCATGTGCTCCACACCCACCCAACTGGGCGGCTGCTTTACAGTCATGTGCTCCACACCCACCCAACTGGGCGGCAGCTTTACAGTCATGTGCTCCACACCCACCCAACTGGGCGGCAGCTTTACAGTCATGTGCTCCACACCCACCCAACTGGGCGGCAGCTTTACAGTCATGTGTATGCATTACCTACAGTAAGAAAATTTTGGATACTTCGCTAAGATTTCGGGCAGCACATCATTATGAATGAAGTACTTACACATTTCATGGACACTATTGATGTTGTTATCTTTAAATTCCGCGATTTTTCACATTCCATTATATAATGACGCAAAGTATGCGAATAGTTCTGCTGACAGAGTTTACATTTAGTCAAATCTACATCATCAGATGTTACAAACTCCCAGAGGTACTTGTAGCTGAGCCTAAACCTAGCAGTGGTAACATCTAGAAGTCTGCTAACATTATTGGATGACCCATAGACGAGCGATTCATCAAAGTTTATACAATATTGTGAAATTGAGAGTCAGTGTAGTAACATAAATTGGTAAATCATAAATATTGTAAGTTAAGAATCTGATGCATGTGTGTGTGTTGGGGGGGGGGGCGGGGGTTATACCCTTGGTAAGCGAGAGTGGAAAGTAACCTTAGACGTACTGCGGTCAATGTGGGGGGAAGGGGGGAGTTGTAGGGAGGGTGGGAGAGTCAAATCCACCCTCCAACATCTGGACATTGTACCAGCAGCCTCCACAACACTCCATCAGCCTCCAGCTGATGCTTGTAGATGCTTCATCTAACCTCACTTATGTCACACATTAACCTACAGTTCCTGTGATATTTAAACTCCTCATCACAGTGGCATCTCACCAATATAAACTGTATTGGATTTTGTCCCGAAATAGCTATATGCTGACTGGACGTGTATGTATGTATGTATGTATGTATGTATGTATGTATGTATGTATGTATGTATGTATGTATGTATGTATGTATGTATGCATGTATGTATGTATGTATGTATGTATGTATGTATGTATGTATGTATGTATGTATGGATGTATGGATGTATGTATGTATGTATGTATGTATGTATGTATGTATGTATGTATGTATGCATGCATATATGTATGTATGTATGTATGTATGTATGTATGTATGTATGTATGTATGTATGTATGTATGCATGTATGTATGTATGTATGTATGTGTTATACTCAAATTTTGTCAGTTGAAATGTAACCAATCACAGGCAAGTAGGCCTCTGACGTCATGCCAGACAGAGGAGCATCAGCCATGCTCCCAGCAGCCTCAGTTATCCTCACAGACTCAGAGTAGAAGGACCTCGGCTAGGCAGATATATACCTTGCTGTCTCAGTCAATAAATATATACAGAAGCGACTACTGAGTCTACATTCTACCCGAACAAGGCAAACGAATACTGGTAGCAGCAGTGGGACCCAGAAATTTTTTTCTGGAAACAAAAGTTCAAGTACCCAGCATCGCCTCGTGTTCCAGCCGCCACCGCCACCGCCATAAGCCGCCATCCTGCCACCCACGCATCAAATATTGTGCCAGACCGGGGTCCTGCCATCAACCACTACTCCAGGCCAACGTTTCAGAAGTAAGGGTCAATATTTTCCTGTGAGAACGCTCATTCATCAGTGAGGAGGAAGGAAGCTTCCCGCGCCAGCCATTTTTTTGAACCTCGCGCCACCACGTGGGAACCTGCACCCACCACCACCACCGCCACCCAAGCTGACAGTATCTAAGCTTTGTGAGTGTTCAAGCTACTGCAATCGTGGTCAATCATCGTCGCAACTATCAACTGAGCATCGTATGTGCTGTATTGTTCCTTGAGAATATTTGGTGGACTGCAATTGTTTGACTAGTGTCGCCTCCCCAGGCTCACACACCTCGCCTCCCTCTAAGCTCACACCTCGCCACCAGCCCCTGCTACATCGTTTTGTGTGAACTTCTCCTAGAAAATTGTGTTCTCAATATCGTCGTCTCCGAATTTATCTTCACGCTCCCAAGATCAACAGTGTGGGGTCCCTGAGTTTCGCGCCACCGCCGCCAGGAGCGCTGCTGTCGAACCAGATTGTAAACAAACCCTCACACGTGCCACTTCACAAGCCCTGCCACCGTTTTTGTGTTGGCCGCTGTTATACTGCAAATCGTACAGCCCTGAGTTAAGTAATTGTGAGCTAAGATAGCGTGTGCTATGTTTTAATGAGGTTTAACGTAAATATATCCAGAATATCCTGTGAATTACCCATTCAGTGACTTGTTAAATACTGGAGCCGCCTCAGTACTCAACTCCCCACAATTTCCTTGTGTGATTTCAACATTCCTGCTTCTTACAGTAATTTCATTGAATTTTAATTGTTCTCCTAGAGTGTTATTGGTAAATTTAAATTCCAGTGAAGTAAGAAATCCTTGTTTTAGTAGCAGTTAAGGATTTGTGCAATATAATTTTTTTTTAATTCCTCCAGGCCTAAAATTTAAATTTATTCCTTCAACATTGCATATTATAATTTTTTTTTACCATAGCATTCCTGTGTCCAGTTTATGTGCTACATACATATTTCTTGCATTGCCACTTGCTGTGTTGAATCTTTTTTAATGAAATTTTGCAATTGCACTTCCAGTTTTTATATTCTCAATTGCTGTGCTTAGTCTGGTTTAATTAATTTACATACATCTAATTCCAGTCATTTTTTTAATGAAAGATTGCTAAATTTAGTTTACAATTGCTTGTTCTTAATTATTTTCTTGCCAAGCCCAATTTAATAATTTTATTTCTGCCATTTTTTTTTACTTTAGCCAAGTTGATATTTTTTTGTGTGTTTATTTTTGTGTATACTATTTCTGATGCCAGGTGCACTTAATTATAATCTGCGTTCAAATATTACTTCCACGGCTGTGACAATGCCTACCACTGTTGAAACCCCTTCAGAATCAATGGGAACAGTTGCTCGTCCCAATGGCCAGAGATCAGCTCAGGAAATGGCTATTCCTCTTTTTGCTGGGGAATCGCGTTTATTAGAATCATGGTTTAGTAAGGTTGAAGCGAAAACAGTTGCACGTTTTTCTAAGCCTACTGATGCCGAATACTTAGCAATTGCACGGTCAGCCGTGGACACAACCAAAGGTGATGCACGTTTTGTTGTTGATGAGAAAGCCATTGTTAGCCTCCAGTCTTGGCCTGAATTTAAGGATTTCTTTCGCCGTCGCTTTGTTAATAAAGGAGACCTTGACCCATATAGGTTAGTCAAGAAAATTGCCAATGCCACCATGCAGCCTGGTGAATCGTTTAATGCGTTTACTAGCCGTCTCGATCAGTATCTGTATGCCTTAGTTTCTGCTATGAATAATTCGACTTGGTTAGATAAAGACAATAATCTGTCCCCTGAGGTTATGGCCAAAATGATAGCATTTGGTACTTTAATGCATTTTGCCCCCGAGTATACAAAACCAATCGTTGAGCAACAAAATTTTGGTGTTAAACATGAAATTGGTGAAGTATTTGAGGCTATTAACAATGCCGCAGATAAACTAGCTCCCCGAAGTGCTCAACTGTTGCCACCCTCTGATGCTGTAAATGTAGTTACAAGCTCTCAGCATCCTCCCACAAATTCTCAAAACTCTTGGTCGCAGAAGCGTACCCATGCTCGTAGCCCCCAGTCAAATTCGCCGCCTCATAAAATGCCGAAACGCCATAGTCCACAACCATCCACTCCCTCATGTTGGCATTGTGGTAAGAGTAACCACCTTGCAAGGGACTGTTGGTCCGCCCCTAGATCATCACCTCCTAGACAATTCTCTCGGCCCCCTCATCAATCTAATCATTCTAGGCTTCCATATTGCACGTACCATAAACAAGTTGGTCACCACACTGCGGATTGTAGAGCTAGGCAAAGGACATCTCCACCTCGTAACTCCCATGGTCAGTCTTGGCGAGGCTCACAGCGTCCAAGACATTATCAGAACTCTCGTAATTACAACTCCCAGCCCAGCTATAACGCAACTTCAAATTATAATGCTCAGTCACAGAATGCTGGAGCTCAGAATGTTCACTCCATGTCGTCGGGAAACCCCCAAGGCCATCCGCTAACCAATTCAAGCTAGCCAATCCTAGTGCCCTCCCTGTGTATTCAGTAGCTACCCAAAATAGATTTGGACACTTGACAGAGGAGGACACTGACTCTAGACCAGTTGTAGATGTTGACGGATCCACAGTAAATTTGACACAAACAAGACGCAGATATCCCAGACAATATAAGTCAAAAGTAGTAACTTGTCCAGTCTCAAGTGATGGTCCCCTTGTATCAGCCATTGTACATGGTAGAGTTTTAAAAGTTTTTCTTGACTCGGGTGCAAAAATTAATATTGTCAAGCCCTCAGCTCTTAGAGACATTGAAAGTAAGCACCCTACTATTTTAAAACAGTCACACATACCTTTTCTAAGTGGTATTTCAGGAAATAAAGTAAAAGTTCAGGGTGAAATTGACCTCCCACTCAAGTTCAATGATGTCACATTGTCTATAACATGTTTAGTTGTTGACATTATTCATTTTCCTGGAGACATTCTCTTAGGTCTGTACACCATGATTGATGAAAATATTGCATTGTTTTCCCATCGTTGGAACATAAGTATCAAAGACCATGTCATACCCTTGTGTAGCATGTATCGACAGGGCCACGAGTTCAATCTTCAATCAGATTATGTTAATTTTGTTGACACCCGCCTTGCAAGCGTAGGTTTGTCAGATCATTGTCGTGGTAGCATACCCGAGAAAACAGGCACTCGATTGAAGCATAGTAGTTGTGCAGTTGTTAAGGAGAATGAGTATCGGGACTTTCTGGAAGGGGACGCCCTAACGGATTCTCGTTGTCTCGCTCGCCTGGCAGCTTCCATCTCTGAAGTCAGTGGTTCCACGGCTACTGACACTGTGCTACACCCTCATTTTCTCACCAGAATAAGAGTTAAGGTTCAGGGAGTGCCTGAGTTGTCGGATGTGATTGCGGAAAGTGAAACATGTAAAGTGAATGGTACATTTGTTGAACCCTCCTGGCACACAGTGCAGGATGGTACTGTCACACTTTTTATCGCAAACACAAGTAATGCCGATATCCATCTCCAGTCTGGTACCCATGTTGTAGATTTTGCCCATTACTCGTTACCGGTGCGAGTTGTGGATGATGTCTCCATGGATCATACTGTTTGTACACTCACACCAGGAGATCAGGGATCTCAGCCAGAGGTGCAAGCGCAACACCTCAGTCCTACTGATTTTCCTGATTCTGTGGCTCAGCTTTTGGAAATTTTGAACAAGAATAGAGCTGTTGTTGCTCTACCAGGAGAAAAATTAGGTCTCACTCCTCTCATTACACATAAAATTCCCCTTGAACAAGGAACTACGCCTATTTATGTACCAGCTTACCGTCTTCCCCATTCTCAGAGAGCAGAAGCAGATAGACTTGTAGAAGAAATGTTACAGAGTGATGTAATTGAATCGAGTAATTCGCCATGGAACGCTCCATTGATTCTTGTACCAAAGCGAGATGGGACTTGGAGACCTGTAATCGATTATCGCAAGCTTAACAGAGTAACGATACCTGATCGTTTCCCACTTCCAGTTCTCAATGATTTGTTGCAAAGTATTGGTCGAAACAAAATATTCTCAACATTAGATTTGTTGCAGTGATTCTGGCAAATCCCCCTTGATGAGGAAAGTAAACAATTGACAGCCTTTAGTACTCCCAATGGTCATTTTCGTTTCAAAAGAATGCCGTTTGGTTTGCGTAGTAGTCCAATAACTTTTTCACGGCTCATGACAAATCTATTTCGTAGATTGATAGGAAGTACGCTTCTAGTTTATCTTGATGATCTCATAATCATGTCGCAAGATGTTCAGACTCATTTCCAGAACCTTGAAAAAGTACTTGCAAAGCTCGCTGAAGCTAATTTAAAAATAAAGCTTGCAAAATGTTCATTTTTAAAGCAAAAGATTAATTTCCTAGGTCATACAGTTACACCTTCAGGTATTACATTGAATGAATCAAAAATTATTGCTGCCCGTGATTTTCCAACACCTCGTACCGCAGAGGCCGTAAGACAGTTCACAGGTCTTGTAGGATTTTATCGTTCATTTATTGCTGGATTCTCTATTATAGCCGCTCCGCTTTACAAGTTGCAAAGAAAAGATGAACCCTTTGTTTGGGGAGAGGCCCAGGATCAATCATTCAAAAAACTCAAAGCAGCCTTGATTTCGTCACCTGTCCTTAGGTACCCAGATTTTGCTAAACCTTTTACGTTGGTTACAGATGCTAGTGACATAGGTCTAGGTGCTGCAGTACTTCAAGCAGAAGGTCACAGAGATCACGCAATAGCTTATGCTAGCCGTACTTTATCTAAAGAAGAGAAAAATTATAGTGCAACAGAACGAGAAACCTTGGCAGTTGTTTGGGCACTTAAACATTTCAAGGATACAATTTATAATTACCCAGTTCATGTTCTTACAGATCACCAACCATTAATTCCCTTGTTCAAAAATAAGAATCAAGTTGGAAAGTTTGCTAGGTATTTGCTCACAATTCAAGAATTCAATCCCACATTTGGTTATATTCCAGGAAAGCAAAATGTTGTAGCCGATGCGTTTTCTCGACACGTAGCTGCGATTCAGTTAAATTACCCAGCATTAGATGCTACAGTAGTAGAAACGGAACAAAGACAAGACCCCATATGGGCACCCGTCATTAAATTTTTGACTAAGCAAGACACTCGCCCGATTCATAAACCGCCAGTACCATTGAAAGAACTAGTTATGTTGGACAATTTACTGTGTAGAGTAGTAAAGCTAGGGACAGCCCCGAGGAAATGTTGTCAGTTAGTTGTTCCAGCTGTCTTGGTACCAACTGTGTTAAAAATTATCCATGATGCTCCTGCAAGTGCACATCCAGGAAAGCATCGTACACTCCAACAAGGTCGATTGAAATATTTTTGGCCAAAAATGGCTAAGGAGATTGCTCATTATGTTGACAGATGTTTAACTTGTTTGCAGCACAAGGGACATGTTTCAGGACCTAATCCAATTCAGGTGTACCCAGCAACTAAAGCTCCTTGGGAACGAATATCGATGGATTTATTGACAAATTTTGCGGAAACAGAGAAAGGGAACAAACATTTGCTTGTAATGGTCGATAATTTTTCACGGTTTTGCGAACTAGTTCCTATCCCGAACAAAACAGCAGAAACCATAGCCAGCGCATTCCATGACCAAATAATTTGTAGATATAGTATGCCTAAAGTAATCCTTTCAGATAATGGTCCAGAATTCAGTAATAGTATTCTAACTAGCTTGTGTGATTTATATAACATCAAAAAATGTAGCATCATGCCTTATCATCCGGCAAGTAATGGACTAGCTGAACGTACTAACAGGAAAGTCTTAGATGCCTTGAGAGTCACGTTGAATTTTGATAACAACAATTGGGATGATTTTATACCCTTAATTCAGTGTGCTATAAATTCTTCAATTAATGTTTCTACTGGTGACACACCTCACGCTATTCTTTATGGTACAGATAAGATCCTCCCTAATGAATTGATTAACGTACCTCCTACTCCCTTATATAACGTAGATGATTTTGTTCAAGTGAAGCGTAGACAAATGCAACTAGTATTCAAGAAAATACGAGAACAACTGTCCAAAGCAACGGCCGAGTTCACTCTAGCAAGGAATGCACGAGCTAAACCCAGTAAAATAACTATTGGATCTGTAGTAATGATACTTAACCAACACAGGTCTGGTCCTATGTACAAGTTAACTAAGAAATTTTTGGGTCCATATAAGGTAATCGAGCTTATTAAAGGTAACAAATACAGACTTAAGAACTTGTTAACAGGAGAGTATATAAATGAACATTTAGACCACATGAAGTTAGCTAAAATGACTGTTGACGAGACTGATGAGGAAGATGACAATGAACTTACCCAGACAGATACTCCTACTCGGACACCACCTTCTGTGGTTGACAGACCACTTGATGTTCAACAACCCCATACTAGCAATTATAATCTTAGATCTAGACCTCTCGTTTCAACCGTGCACTCACCACATGTCCATTGGCTAGATGTTAACGAGGATATCTCTCAAGATGATAGTTTGTCGCATGAAGTTTCACCTGTTCCGGACCTTCAGTCAGAGCCAGAGTTGTATAGTGCTCTGGATGAGCTAGGTGTAGATATCCGCAGAATTTATAATTGAGTGCACTCTGCAGTTATTCTGTTGTTTTGAAAAAAAAAAAAAAAAAAAAACTAATTTGCAGTATTTCTACCACATATGTCTTATTATTACCATTATATATAATGTATAGTTTTTCTCAACTTTATTTGGTTATAAATTAGATGCCATTGTTAAGTCTACTACCATTTGTATTTTTACAGTGCTTGTCATAGGAGTTATTATTGTTCTAGCAACCACATTGAGGCCAGTGAATCCTGACTGCTATCACGCAGATGTTAGTCTTCTTGATCCAGGTCTTGTATATGCTTGTAAATATATTGCACATTATATATATTGTACATTGGTCTTGTAAATATATTGTATTATTTCAGAAAAAAAAGAGAAAAAAAAAAAAAAATTATCTATCTTGAAATTCAATTGTGGTTGTTAGGTCAGAACTTTGTTCTATTAATGTAATAATTGTTTAATTTTGTATGGTTTTCAAGCACATGCCATTGACACATGTTAATAATTTTGTTTAGGCAATACCTTGAGTTGTATTGTTCATATCTGATCAGTAGACATACACATGTTCTTAATACTCTGGTTTAGTCAAAGCATTGTTACCATGATTTTCACCTATTATGATGATTTTTTTTTTTTTGGTGCATATATGCCGAGTTGTTAGTATTACGCACACCTGATCTTCTTTCAATGTTTTATTATGCAAATTTCACATGTAAGCCATTATTGAATGCCACCGAGGTCCTTTCAGTATCATTGTAACTATATAGCTAGCCAGAGCTTGTCGACAAGGGACGTCGACTTGGTAGCGTGTCCGAGCGGTGTTATACTCAAATTCTGTCAGTTGAAATGTAACCAATCACAGGCAAGTAGGCCTCTGACGTCATGCCAGACAGAGGAGCATCAGCCATGCTCCCAGCAGCCTCAGTTATCCTCACAGACTCAGAGTAGAAGGACCTCGGCTAGGCAGATATATACCTTGCTGTCTCAGTCAATAAATATATACAGAAGCGACTACTGAGTCTACATTCTACCCGAACAAGGCAAACGAATATATGTATGTATGTATGTATGCATGTATGTATGTATGTATGTATGTATGTATGTATGTATGTATGTATGCATGTATGTATGTATGTATGTATGTATGTATGTATGTATGTATGTATGTATGCATGTATGAATGGATAGATGGATGGATGTATGTATGTACGCATGCATGCATGTATGTATGTATGCATGTATGTATGTATGTATGTATGTATGTATGTATGTATGTATGCATGTATGTATGTATGTATGTATGTATGTATGGATAGATGGATGGATGTATGTATGTACGCATGCATGCATGTATGTATGTCTGTAATGTATGTATGTATGTATGTATTTATCTACGCATGTATATATGCATGTATTTATATACGCATGTATTTATGTATGTATGTATGTACTCACCTAATTGTACTCACCTAATTGTGCTTGCGGGGTTGAGCTTTGGCTCTTTGGTCCCGCCTCTCAACTGTCAATCAACTGGTGTACAGATTCCTGAGCCTACTGGGCTCTATCATATCTACATTTGAAACTGTGTATGGTGTCAGCCTCCACCACATCACTTCCTAGTGCATTCCATTTATTAACTACTCTGACACTGAAAAAATTCTTTCTAACGTCTCTGTGGCTCATCTGGGTACTAAGTTTCCACCTGTGTTCCCTTGTTCGTGTCCCACCCGTGCTGAAGAGTTTGTCTTTGTCCACCCTGTCAATTCCCCTGAGAATTTTGTAGGTGGTTATCATGTCTCCCCTTACTCTTCTGTTTTCCAGGGATGTGAGGTTCAGCTCCTTTAGCCTTTCCTCGTAGCTCAATCCTCTCAGTTCCGGGACGAGCCTGGTGGCATACCGCTGAATCTTCTCTAACTTTGTCTTGTGTTTAACTAGGTATGGACTCCAGGCTGGAGCTGCATACTCCAGGATTGGTCTTACATAAGTGGTATACAGGGTTCTGAAAGATTCCTTACACAAGTTTCTGAAGGCAGTTCTTTTGTTGGCCAGTCTAGCATATGCCGCTGATGATATTCTTTTGATGTGGGCCTCTGGGGACAGGTTCGGTGTGATATCAACCCCCAGATCCTTCTCTCTATTTGATTCTTGCAGGATTTCCCCTCCCAGATGATACCTTGTGTTCAGCCTCCTGCTCCCTTCGCCTAATTTCATCACCTTACACTTTCCAGAGTTGAACTTCAGCAGCCATTTTCTAGACCATTCCTCCAGTTTATCCAGGTCATCCTGTAGTCTCTGTCTATCTTCATCCGTCTTGATTCTTCTCATAATTTTTGTATCATCAGCAAACATCGAGAGGAATGAGTCTATACCCTCTGGAAGATCGTTCACATATATTAGAAACAGGATGGGTCCAAGTACTGAGCCCTGTGGGACTCTGCTGGTGACATCTCGCCACTCTGATGTCTTCCCCCTCACAGTTACTCGCTGTTTCCTGTTGCTTAAGTACTCCCTTATCCACTGGAGCACCTTCCCTTTTACTCCTGCCTGTTGCTCCAACTTTTTTAACAGCCTTTTATGGGGTACTGTGTCAAAGGCTTTTTGGCAATCCAGGAAAATGCAGTCGGCCCACCCTTCTCTTTCCTGCCTAATTTTCGTTGCCTGGTCATAAAATTCTATTAAACCTGTGAGGCACGATCTATCATCTCTAAACCCATGTTGGTGGTGCGTTACAAAGTTATTTCCCTCCAGATGCTCTACGAGCCTTTTCCTCACGATCTTCTCCAGCACCTTGCATGGTATACAAGTTAAGGAAACTGGCCTGTAATTCAGTGCCTCTTGCCTGTCACCCTTTTTGTATATTGGGACCACGTTAGCTGTCTTCCAACTTTCTGGTAAGTCTCCTGTTTCCAGTGACCTATTATACACCATAGAGAGTGGCACACTTAGTGCTTCTGCACCTTCCTTTAGTATCCATGGTGAGATTCTATCAGGCCCAACAGCCTTTGTCACATCTAGCTCCAGCAGACACCTTTTGACCTCATCACTGGTGAGGTCAAATTCCTCCAAGGTTGCTTGGTTTGCCGCCTCCTCATTTAGTGCAGGGGCTTCTCCTTGTTCTATTGTGAAGACCTCCTGGAATCTCTTGTTGAGTTCTTCACACACCTCCTTGTCATTCTCTGTGTATCTGTTCTCCCCTTTCCGCAGCTTCATCACTTGTTCCTTCACTGCTGTTTTCCTCCTGATATGGCTGTGGAGCAGCTTTGGTTGGGTCTTGGCTTTACTCGCGATGTCATTTTCAAACTGTCTCTCTGCTTCCCTCCTCACTCTGATGTACTCATTTCTGGCCCTCTGGTATCTCTCCCTGCTCTCTGGTGTTCTGTTATTTCTGTAGTTTCTCCATGTTCTTTTGCTCAGTTGTTTCGCTACCTTACATTCCTGGTTGAACCATGGGTTTTTCTGTTGTTTTTCGTTTTTCGCCTTTTGGACGGGGATAAACCTGTCTGCAGCTTCCTGGCACTTTTGGGTGACAATATTCATCATGACCTGCACATTCTTGTCTCTAAGTTCTGTTTCCCATGGTATTCCCCTGAGGAAGTTCCTCATCTCGTCATATTTTCCTCTTCGGTAATTCAGTCTTTTCCCCTCCACTCCCATCCTTGGATAGGTTATCCCTACCTCCACCAAGTACTCAAAGGTCAGTACACTGTGGTCACTCATTCCTATGGGGGCTTCAACTTTGACTTCCCTTATTTCTGACTCATTCAGGGTGAATATTAAGTCGAGTCTAGCTGGTTCATCATTGCCTCTCACTCTTGTGGGTTCCTTGACATGCTGGCTCAGAAAGTTCCTTGTTGCCACTTCCAAGAGTTTAGCTCGCCACGTATCTGCACCACCATGTGGGTCCCCATTCTCCCATGTATGTATGTATGTATGTATGCATGCATGTATGCATGTATGTATGTATGTATGTATGTATGTATGTATGTATGTATGCATGTATGTATGTATGTATGTATGTATGTATGTATGTATGTATGTATGGATGGATGGATGTACGCATGCATGTATGTATGTATGTATGTATGTATGGATGTATGTATGTATGTACGCATGTATGTATGTATGTATGTACGTATGTATGTATGTATGTATGTATGTATGTATGTATGTATGTATGTATGTATGTATGTATGTATGTATGTATGTATGTATGTATGTATTCCCAATCACGTTAAAGACTCCCCCTCTATCATCCAGTTTAAGAGAAAAACAACTATGTACTAAATAATCGACTCCTTGTAACTTAAATTATGCTGACCTTCCTATCTGTATTCAGACTGAGCCTACCATCATTAGAGGTGATTATAACGCTAGACATAGGAATATTGGTAATTCGCAGTTCAGTAATCGTAACGGCAACCAACTGGTGTCACTATTAGGTAGTCACGATGATGCACAGATTGTGGATGACCTTGAACCGACGAATATCTACGGAGGTATTCTTGGGCTATGTCTCGGTTTCAACGTCTCTCACACCGTGTGCACCTCGTCAATAGTGCCAGTTATGGCGTCTGATCATCTGGCCATATTAGCCACTGTAAGCATTGGAAGCTCTATCCTCCCCGGTGGAGTGTTCAAGCGGAAGAGGCTGGCTGTGCCCATCGATCAACAAGACAATCTTGTTGCTCCTGTGTCAGATTGGTGCAGTTCATCTGAGCCTTCATCAGTTGAAGATTTTAACAATGAGCTCACAGGTACTATCGAACAGTTTATAGAATCACTTGATTCATCGTCCAGGCCACGTAACCCAAATTACACTGGTCATAGCACTTACGTTTATTATAATGATTCTAAATTGCAGACACTAAAACGCACTGCCAGAATAATTGGACTAGCTTGTAGAAGGACCCGCACTGCTGAAATGCTTCGGCTCTTTCAAGCGGCTCTGGCTAACGCCAGGGAACGTATGGTGGAGCTGAGGCAGACAGACTGGGAAACTTTTGTCCGTGGTCTCAATTCTCACACGCCACTAAGTCGGGCATGGAAGGATATCAACAAGATCAAAGGGAAAAATGCTGCAGAGATCTCGTACCCTAATCCTCTGCACAGAGCAAATGAGCTTGTTGATGCTTGGGCCACGACTTCCAGCTTTGACAGTCTTCCTCTACCCTCACAGAATGAATTAAATGATAGATATACTGATAGGGCAAGGTTCCTTGACTTCATGCTTCATCAAGAGGATGACTGTGACATGCTTTTACTGAATACGAACTAGATTCTGCTCTACATAAAGGCAAAGCTACATCACCCGGGGAGGATGGAGTTACTGACGGCATACTGCATATGCTTCTGCTAGTTCCAGGGAATACCTTTCTTCAATTGTATAATATGTGCTATGTAACTGGGGAGCTTCCTAAGTCATGGACCAACAGTGTTATTATTCCCATTCCTAAACCTCACCAGCCGAGTGCTTTTCGCCCAATCTCCCTCACTAGTTGTCTCTATAAGTGTCTTGAGAGGATGGTTCTCAACCGTCTCCTTTACAAAATTATTAATATGTTGTCTCCCCAGATATATGGCTTTATGCATGGAAAGAGTGTACATCACTGTATTACCACATTCCTCACCCTGCATACTGATAGGTCATATACCACTTTCCTTGATCTTAAGTCAGCCTTTGACATTGCTAACCCACACGTCATTCTGAGTGAACTTGCTAAAATGAATGTTGGAATGTTAATGTTAAAAATTGTTCAAACTGAAATAAATATATAACACTGTACGGTACAGTTGTGTTTAATTATGTTTTGCGATTCCTTTGCAAAAGGTATTTGTGCACCAAGTACTACTAGGTCATTATAAGATATGCTGAATGTTGTCAATATACCATCTGAATACGCTTCACTTTGCGTTAATCATTGGACGTCCTAATGATTAAGGTCCCCAAAAGGACTTAATCAGACCTCAGTGGATAATTTTACTCTCCCTCTCTCTCTCTCTCAGAGCATCCCCTTATGTGTTGTATGTGGGTGCTGAAGTTCAATCTCTTGTCTATGTATAGGTGAAGGAACTTTCCATAATTGTTATTGCTAATGTATACTTGTAATACTGGGTATACATCCGGTGTTCTTACCCTCGACCGCGGCGAGGGTAAGCCGTGGTCGTATGGTCTGAAACCCACAAATATTTACAATGGGGGGGGGGGGGATAACATTTCCTCTTCAAGCACGCGCACACAAATGAACTATGTTACTTAACTGGAAGCACTCGTACAACATAATTTACACGATTTCTCAGGATAATTATACTTCTTACCAGCATATATACACTATAGTACCTAGGAGGTTCTCTTCAATGGTATCTAAGATAATTAAAAGAACCCAAGCAAACCACTGTGGAAATGTGCAGGACAATCATATCAATTGTGACACTAGCTCTCCACATATGGCATTTGCTTAATTTAGAAACTGTACTTATGGTCGATCTCGAACCCACGTTGTTGATGTGACGATGTGTTATGAATTTTGTGGCTAGCTCCTCAAGATTGTAACTTGCTTAGATAAATATATTGTGTGTTCAGTCCCTGAACCCATTATGTGATAAATTAACTAAACTAAAAACTATAGTCTGGCGACGAAACCTGAACTGCATAATGTAAATAGGGATTAACCAGAAAAAGATATAGGTGAAGAATAACACAAGGTAACTGCGTTAATTACAATATCTAGATCAAACTAACATTGATTTTCAAAGGTTGTATATTTTCCATCAATGGAGTGCATCAGCCAAGAAGCCTTCTTTAAAATATGAATATCTTTCCGCACCCAATAAGATCTAATCTCTAAATAAAAAGCAAAAAACGACTTGATTGTAACCTATCCACCGCTGCCCATTGGATGGGGGAGAGGGGGTTATGTGTAGGATAAACATATCAATTGTGACACTAGCCCTCCATATATGTCAGTTGCTTAAATTATAAACTGTACTTGTGGTCGGTCTCGAGCCCATTGTTGATGTGACAATGTGCATTGACTTTTGTAACTAGCTTATCAAGATTATAACTTGCTTGGCTATATGAATTGTGGGGCTCAGTCCCTGAGCCCATTATGTGCCTCTGTAACACTCCACTATCGCCCATAGGATGGGTATGGGGTGCATAATAAATGAACTAAACTAAGCTCTGCCTTTTTGTTAACAGATACAATTATCAGCTTTATTTGTGAATCTCAATTAATTAAACAATATATCACAGAGCCTGTAGGGTTCGGTGAGATGAGCGAAGAGACATGGGAGATTAAATGGGATTCTTGTAATGTTATTTGTCTATTTGTACTCACTGAATTTGTGCGCCCCTTGAGGGACTTGAAGTAGAGGGGGGGGGGGGGGGGTAGAAATAGCCTAAGCTACTCTATCCCTTTGAGATGTATTTATTGCTTATCTCAATAAACATACTTGAACTTGAACTTGACATCGGAGATTTTACATAAGTACAGTACATGGTAGTTTAAGTAGCGAACGCATGTCAACGAATAACGAGTATATATACAATACAATACAATACAATTTTATTTAGGTAAGGTACATACATACAATAAATTTTTACAAGGATTGGTTGATATAACAAAAACAATATAACAAAGATATATTGGTTGATATAACAAAACAATTGTCCTATGAAGTCGATTTAACTTCCAAACATATATTTTTTTAATAAATGTTAAATGTTTTCTGGCTAGTTATGTTAGATTTTATTAAAAATACGTATTCTACTTGTTAACATTATAATTTAAATTTGTGATAATTTGTGCAGAGAAGTGCGACAACTGGATATGCCAACAAACACTTTCCAAACAACGATATATCTTGGATAAGTCGCTCCACAACATTGACGCTTGGACCGTCGACTTCCTTTGATGCTACTTATTTACTTATTTCATAATGAAATTATATTAGTTTGGAGTAAATATATGTTTTCTCATGTTCTGCATTCAGCACCCACATTATAGTAAATATACCATATTACTTCATTACTTAAATAATGCTAGGAGGGTTTGAGTTGCTTTGGGTCTTTAGTGGACAGAATCTCCAATAGATGGGGCGAGAGTCGCTCCCTCTCTCTCGCCCGAGCAAGAGTCGAAACTTAATTTAAAATTGATATATCTTTGTTCTCGAACATGATATATTTCATTTGGTGAAATCATAATAATGTTCATATCTCGATCTTTCTGGAGGCATATAAGATTTTAGGCTTTATTAGCGTATCTTTGTTAATTATACAATATATCGGCAAGTGCGTAGGCGTCTGCACTCCATGCCCAACAAGCTACTGAGCGCTACTATAAAAACATATGTATCTTCACTTGAGCTATAAATATGTCTATTGTAATGTATTTAAAATGAAGCTCTTATTTCTATCTTGCTTAAGACATAAAACATTTGTGTTTATTAACGAATTTACGTGAAATAGACATTGATCTGAGAGAGTTGCTCTGTCGTTCAGTCTGTACGGGGTGGGAGCTCCGTAATTTTTAAAATACATATATCTTCATTAGAACTTTAAATATGTCCATGGTAAAGTGTTTAAAGTGAAGCTTATATGTCTGCCTTTCTTGAGACATATAAAACATATATGTTTATTAACGAATTCACGTGAAATAAACATTGTTCTGAGAGAGAGTTGCTCGGTCGATCAATCTGTCCGGGGTTAAAGCTCGGCTATTATAAAAGTACACGTATCTTCGCTTTAAATTTAAATATGCCCATGGTAAGGTATTTAGAATGAAGCTTATATTTATATCTTTCTTGTGACATATAAAACTCTTACGTTTATTAAGGAATCTGTGTGAAATAGGCATGGTTCTGAGATGAATGCTCCGGTTTTCGAGCTCGACGCGCGGCAATGGACGCAATACACATCCAGTGGGTGTTATTGGACCCTATACCCATTTTATTTGTGGTTGGAGCCCCATACCCATTCTATGGGTGGTTAGAGCCCCATACCCATTCTATGGGTGGTTGGAGCCCCATACCCATCCTGTGGGTTGTAGTGGACGCCATACTCATCCTGTGGGTGGTATTGGACCCCATACCCTTCCTGTGGGTGGATGTGATCCCCATACTCATCCTGTGGGTGGATGTGACCCTCATACCCATCCTGTGGGTGGTATTGGACCCCTTTCCCACCTAACAGGCGGTAGGTGACAATATACCCATCCTAGCTATAGTTGGTATAGTAGACACAATACCGTCCTGTTTGCAGTAGTTTACCCCATAGACATTACAACGTAACATCGTTTTCTGTTAGCGTTCCTACAAAACATCCTTTAAAGATTTGTAAAGCACAAACTATGGTATATAATATTGATTGGTGAAGGACAGTTATTCTATGTAATAATTTTTAGTGCTTATTATAATTTACTAAGAACAACTAATATTTCTCAAAACAAAACTACGAGCCTTCAATAGGAAGTAGCTGATCTGTAATATTCTAAGAGCATGGACAATAGTAGGTAAATTTCACAACCCATGTGGGACCTGAAAACTACAATTTTCCTTATAATTGAGCCAATCACGAATATTCTGCTATCTATGTTGACGGACGGGTACTGTGACACGTAAATTGGTACGTGAGGAAGAGTTTGGGCCTTGGTAAAAAAAGTAACTGGGAATATATCACATATTTACTAATTCATATTCAACATATTGACTTTAAGCATTAAGTCATATATGTGCTGTCTTGTGTGAGAACGGGTTGCGCTAGCTCCAGCATTGTCGTCATGGCAACGGCAGGCGTCCATCTTGAGCCGCCATGTTGGTCGGCCATTTTGGAGTTCCCTAGGGCCATGGTACACCGTCTCTGATTGGTTGAGAGGGGTAGGCCGCTGTGTGCCTCCCCTTGATTGGTTCTTTTGAGGCAGAGCCCGGGAAGCCGGTGTTCCTGCCCCAAGACATCATTCTGCTCCAGTCACCACCCCAGCCTGACGTCTCTCTCTTGCCCATTCGGCCAAATTGGGTAAGACGACGTCGTGATGACTGTCGCCTCAGCTCCCCCACTGCCGCCCCCACCAAGACCGCCAGCTGGATTGGATTGATGTCCATAGGGAATGGAAAGGATGGGGGAGGTAGAGGGATGGGGAGATGAAATTCAGGAAGAGGGTGCGGGTGTAGAGAGAGAGGAGGTTTGAAAGTTCGGTGGCCTGTCCACCATGGGTTGACATTTTTGTATGTGTTGTTTGTTTGCGTATGTGTTATGTTGGGTTGTCAGTACATTGGCTGGGGGGGCTAGTGTTTGTGGCCTTGTTGGTGTCCTAAAGCACTAGAGCCGATGGAGTTGGCTGAAGGAGGAGGCTAATCTTAGAAACATCAGGGTAGTTACACTTCTGCCGCCACGACAAATCAAATGGTTTTTTGATTTTATAATTTTTTTGTAGGTGTTTTATTTATTTATATATTTTTTTTTTTTTTTTTTTTTTTTTTTTTTTTTTATTTATTTATTTTTTTTTATTTATTTTTTTATTTTTTTTTATTTTTTTTATTTTTATTATTTTTTTCTTTCTTTCTTTATTCTTCATTTGGTGTAGATTGGGTCCGGGATGGGCCACTCATCTGGATCGTCTGGCAGACCGCTTAGTATCTGAGGGCTTGGGAAGGCCTCATCATGGATATGTCTGATCACTTTTTGTTGGAGAGTGATTCTTCTGGTTCTGTGTGGTGGTTCGTGGATCTCGTAGTCGCTGGTGGTGTTTTCTGCTACGAAGGGATCTTCTGGGTCTGGGACATACATGTTCTTCATACGGTACAGCTGTCTTCTGGCCAGGTAGCTGAGCCTAATGTTCATTGGCTTCATGTTGAGCGTCTCATGGATCAGGTCAGTTCTTACCCTGTCCCTCAGAGTCAGGCCCTCTGCAAAGCGAAGTGCTTTGTTTTGTACTCGTTGAATCTTCAACATGTTGGATTTGTTGGTGAGGTTCAGGGGAACGTAGGGGTATTCCAAGCTAGGCCTTATGATCATTCTGTACAGGTGGAGCTTGATGTGGGATGGGGCTTGGTTGAAACGGAAGAGCCTCTCCAGTGAGCCCCGGGCCATCGCTGTCTTCTGGGATACGTACTGGGAGGAGTTGAGTAGCCTGTTGAAGTTGTACCCGAGCACTGTGTTGGAGTTTGAGATGGCTATGGGTTCACCCCTGATTCTTATTCCCCCCTCATTTTCAATAGAGAAGGCCATACAGCCGACAGTGCTTAATTGGATCTTTTCTGGGTTAGTGGTGATCCTCCATTTCCTTTCCCAGTTAGCAGTCCTTGCTAGTTCTACGTTTGCCTTACGGGTTACAGTTGCATGCTTGGCAGCTTGGATGCTAGGGTTAGATGTTATTACGTGTGTTACGTCGTCCGCAAATTGTACGATAATGGTGTCCCTATACTCTGGTTGGGGTAGGTCATTTACAAAGATGTTGAAGAGAACCGGGCTCAAGCATGATCCTTGGGGGACTCCAGCTGTTGGGGTGAAGGCTGCGGCCTCTTTTGCCTTGAAGCTGGGGGTAACTTGCCTATTCTTAAGGAAATTTCTGATCAGCCTGAGGAGGGTCCAGTTTTGCGCTGGTAAGTCTGCTAATTTGTACACAAGACCATCGTGCCACAAGCTGTCGAAGGCCTTGTGTACGTCCCTCGTTGCAATCAAAGCTACCTGTTTTTGCTTTCGAATTGAGCTTACGGCGTCGTAGATGATGTTAATTGCGTGCTGGGTTGATCTATGTGCTCGAAAGCCAAACTGCTTTTCTGTGAAGAGGTTGTTGTACTCCATGTAGTAGTTAAGACGGTTTGACATGATTTTTTCAAAGCACTTGCCTATCGTGTCTAAGAGGGAGATTGGTCGGTAGTTGCCAGGTTGGTGGGGGTCTTTCTTGGGTTTGGGAATGAATATCATCTTGGCTGACTTGAATGCTACAGGAATGTGACCCGATGCCAGCATAGCGTTGAATAGGTTGAGTATGGATTGCATAAGATTGCCTGGTAGAAGTTTGATCTGCAGCGCTTTGATCCCTGATGGTCCAGGGGCCTTATCTCTGGTGCTTTTGATGACTCCTCTCATCTCTAGCATAGTTATGGGTCTTGTTAGAGGGTGGTCGTCTTCTAGGGTTGTCAGGTCAATCAGAGGGGTGCTGTTAAGGGAGGCGGCATTTTCTGTTGTCCATTGGTTGACACGTTCAAAGTGAGTGTTGTTGAAGGCTCTGCTGTTTGAAGCTGTGAGTGTCTTTTTCCAGACTGCGCCCATGAGGTCAGCCTGATCCTGTGGGTCTTCTATTTTTTCTTGCTGCTCCTCTTCATCTTCGTCAAGGAATGTGTGTACAAGGTGGGTGAGGCTGGGGTTAACTGATCCCAGGAGCTGTCTGATCCTGCGCCAGAAAGTAGCCGGCTCCCTTTTGTACTGGTTGGCCTGTCTCACTAGGGTTCCCCAAATGTGGCTCTTGTGGGTCAGCGTAAGGTCTATGGTTTCCCTTCTGAGTGTTTGTAGGGTCAACGCTGGTGGCTGGTGTTACGGTGCCCTCTCCTATTTCTTTCGTTTGCCGGCTTAAAGAGTCATATCAGCTCTCCCTACTGATTCTCTGAGGTTCAGGGAGTCTATTGACATATGTGGCGACCAGACCGGCTGCCAGTAAAAGGAAAGAAGTTACATTATAAGTTGTAAATAAAGGAAAATTGGCGCCCTGTTATAAAATGAAACAGTATCCCCTACGGCAGATGTGACCTTGTGGAAGGGACACTAGTCGATCGCGGATTGGTCGACGTAGGTCGCGGGCGACAAATCAGGGCCCGCCATGACGTCACCGAGTGCCCCGGGCGGCGCCAACGTCAGAGTTGTACTGACCGTGGAAGCGACAGGACGCGCCTCGGTCTGCTCTCAAAGATTGGAGGCTCTGCAAGCCTTGTTCAGTGGATTGAGCTGGCCTTCGCTGCCCCTCACAGTCATTGGAGACCCTGCGCTTCTGGGGAGCCAAAGAGGAACCAAGTTCAGTGAGCAGAGAAGTGCCAAACTTGGAAAACGGTCGGGGACGACGCTGGGCGGCGCCGCTGGCTGGACGTTGAGGTCTGGAAGGTGGGCGAGCAAGCTGCTGTGACTGGGGTCATATCCACTGAGAATCTTGGAAGGACGACACAGTGCCTAGGACAAGGAGCGACGCCCTGTGGGAGAGGCGAGTGTGGGGAAAAAATAGTGATTAGCTCAGCGCCCATCGATGAACCAGGATTGGGGCAGCTGAATCTCAGGGATTGGAACGGCGACGACGCGAAGGCTTCACGACACCTGAGGACCTGTGGAACGCCCTGGATCGTCGAGGATCGACCCAAGGAAGCGTGGGAACCTCACACCATCGAGGGACAGGCGTCGTGAGCCAGGAGTGTAAGGTAGATCATTTTTCCCTCCCATTACCCCTTGTATGAGTAGGCTAGTTAGGCCACAATATTTACTCGTGTATGTGGCAGCAAGACTTTATTACCTTAATAGTAGAGTAGGCTGCAAGGCAGCTTGTGTCCAGGACTGTCAGAGAGGACAGTGTGTATGGATGGCAGGACAGTGAAGAAGAGGTGCCGACGTGGTGAAGAGGCCCTCCTGTGAGAGTGTGAGACTCCTGTCTTCCTGCCCATTTGAAGGAGCGTTGGATGGTCGTGGAAGAAGAGGCGGACGATCTCCAGACTCATCATCCATATTCCATATTCATGTATTACTTGTGATTGTGTGTGTGTGTTCATGTAATTTGCGTCAGTAAATCCACACATTTTATTACTGTGTTTGAGTGCGCCTCCATTTATGATATTTCTCTATGAGCATACACTTCTGGCTACAAATAATATATAATACACCCACTGAACTGCATTGCTGGGATGCAGATACAATAACCCAGCTGGCGACCTTGCTAAGAGGAAGATAGAGAAGACAGGCGGGAAAGGAGTTCCTGCAACCCTTTTTTTTGTCTGGCAGGCAAGACTCAGGGAGGTTATGGTTATAGGTAAGCCTGAGTCTTCCTTCACTCCCCCACGGGTCTAGGCCGGAACTGTTAACAGCAGTTTCCCCGTGTCTGACTGAAGGGCTTCCAGGGTGAATCAGTGGCACCCCTTTGTGGTGGAAGCAAAGACCTGCGGAGGTGGGCATTGTTGGTCCTATCTTGTGTGACCAAGGAGACTCCGGTGAATCCAGGGAGTCGGAGGGGCTGAGTATTTGGGCCTTTTGAGCCCCTAGCAGCCGAGTGTTAGCCGAGCCCCGGACCGCCCACCCCCACGTGACAAGAGAACTGGCGACCTCGCCAGGATTCGAACCCCAGTAGCCAAGAACTGGGAACCTCGCCAGGAAGCGTGGATCAAGCTACAGTGTGGACCAAATTTCAAGACAAGTGTTGCCAGGGTACTAATACAGTGTGGCCAGTGAATTCAGTAGTACTGTTACTCAACCAGCTAAGGGACTGAAACGGTGAAATTAGTGCCTACTAACTTGTCTGTGCTGTCGTGTATGCTTGATGATATAGAGATGGAGGAAGACAAAGTAAAGAAATTTATTGACACAAGGGACGAGAGAATTTTGGAAGAGTGTACCAAGGCCCAGCTCCAACAAGTGGCAAACCACTTTGGGATCAGGTTGAGGACGACTAAGGTAGCGGAGCGAAGGATAGAGATCATGGCACAGCTCACAGCTCGAGAGGAAGCGACGGGAGAGGAGCCGTCTCAAGAGGAGCTGTCCCGAGGAGAGCCGTCGCAAGGTGAACCGTCCCGACTAGGGCCTCCCCAAGCGCCTACCAGTGTGGAGAGAATTCACAGTGAACATGGGAGCAGTGGAAGGTCCAGCTGTAGTAAGAGGAGCCTGCAACTGGAAATAATGAAGATGCAACTGGAAGCCCAGCTGCGACGAGAGGAGAGAGAAGCGCAGATGCAGCGAGAGGAACGTGCGGCTGAGCTGCAGCGAGAGGAACGTGCGGCTGAGCTGCAGCGAGAGGAACGTGCGGCTGAGCTGCAGCGAGAGGAACGTGCGGCTGAGCTGCAGCGAGAGGAACGTGTTGCTGAGCTGCAGCGAGAGGAACGTGCGGCTGAGCTGCAGCGAGAGGAACGTGCGGCTGAGCTGCAGCGAGAGGAGCGAGAAGCTCGGCTGCAGCGGGAAGAAGGAGAGAGACAACTGCGACTGGAGGAGATAAGGGCAAAGAAAGAAGTCGAATTGCGTCGCGTTGAACGTGGTCTGCCCTCACTACCTGCACGGCGGGATGACCTCAAGGTAAGGGAACGTGACTTACCTACGTTCGAACCACAAGAAGCTGAGGCGTTCTTCGAACACTTTGAACGGATAGCAACTCTGAAGGAGTGGCCGGAAGATGATTGGGCTGCTCTGGTCCAGGGCAGGTTGACTGGTGAGGCCCGGGAAGCCTATAACATGCTGGACCTAGAGGAGTGTACTAGTTATGATGCGATTAAGAATGCGGTTCTCCACTCATTCCGGCTGACTCCGGAGATGTACCGGAAGCGGTTCAGAGAGTGTACAAGAGCGTCGGGAAAGACTTACGCCGAGACCGCCAGGGATATGGAACGGAAATTCCTACGATGGTTGAAGGCAGAGGAAGCGGAGTCGGTGGATGATGTTAAACGACTGATAGTGATGGAGAAGTTCATGTCGGTGCTCCATCCTGAGTTGCGAGTAAGGGTGAGAGAAGCAGGTATTAAGGACCTGAAGGCTGTAGCGGATCGAGCCGACATGCTGGAGGAGGCACTACATATCAGGAGGGAGGGGCCGCCCGGACACTCGCCTTACCCCAGGTCGGGAGGGAACCTTAGGAGTTCAGGAGGAGCGAGGACGGGTGGGGACTCTCCCAAGAGTAGTGTGCCCGATGAAGTAACGTGGTTCAAGAGCTCAAGAGACGCGGGGAGGAAGCCCCAAGCTGTGAGCAGTGGACCTAACTCGGGAGCAAGTGCTGCAGTCCCGGATACGACGACAAGGAGTCCAAGGAGAACACAGGGGACGTCTGCAAGTGGTACCGCCAGAGTGACTAGCGAGTGGCCGCCCAGGGGAGGCAGCCGATGCTACAACTGTGGTGTGAGAGGACATTATGCCCGCGAGTGTGAGGAGCACCAAAGGAATGTAGGATTAATGTTGGAAGAGGAGAGAGTGTTTGTTCACACCCCATATTATAGTGGACCCAACGTGAATGGTTGGGAAATGAAGTTGGGTGAACATCCCTTCGTTTTCGGGGCCAACGTGAAGTTTGGAAAGTCAGACCCAGTGGAGGTTGCCGTGCTTCGAGATACGGGTGCTGACATAAGTATGGTGACCAGGAGTATTCTCCCCAAGGAATTTAATGATTCACCTGTGGGAGTGGTGAGGATACGCAGTGTGGGGGAGGAATACAGGTTGCCACTTCACGAAGTACAGCTGATTGCCGACTGCGGAGTCGAGAAAGCTATAGTAGCTGTAGCCCCTAAGTTACCCCTAGAGCATGTACAGATGGTGCTGGGTAATGACCTCGGAGGAGGCAGGATACAACCCGATTGGGCCAGGAGTGCCTATGTTGCAAGCAGCGGTACAACCCTGCCAGGTGAGGTATCGGTCGGTCCAAATAATAGTGAAGAAGCCGACTTCGACAGGGAAAACGTCGCCAGAGACGACGACAACGAGGGCGAGAGTGCAGAGAGGTCGTCGGAGGTTGTGGAAAACCCCGACGGGGACCTCCGACTAAGCCTGATGATGCGTGTGGAGGAGTGGCGAGGAGCAGCGGTACAAACGCCTGGGGTGGTGAAGAGGCTGCAGACCGCACTCCCTCCATACAGAAACATGAATAAAGTAAGCTCAGCGGATGAGCGAACGGCAGTGAGGGGCAGAGTGGAGGAGCCACGACGCAGTGCACCCTATGCCGGCCAGATGAATAGTGGTAGGTGCAAGATGAACCACCGTAGTGAGGGGAGCCACAGGGAGGTGGATGAGCCCAACCACGAACCGAAGAAGACGTCTGCAGGGAAGAGAATCTCATGGAGGAGTGAAGATGTTCGTCGGGAACGAAGGAGCGAGTGGTATAGGAAAGGCAATACGAAGAAAGCAGGGAATAGGTACACCCAGGGTAGGCGCCAGCCTAACCAGAGGGGCATTGGGCCATCGCAAAAGCCTAGCGTGGAAGAGAGGGAGCTGCTGGATGGAGTACAGGTTACAAGTGCCACTGTGAGGAGACAACGCACCTACGGGAGAAGAGGAACCGAGAAGAGAGAAGATTGGCGAAGAGGAGATCATGGGAGGAAACATGGAGTACCTGTAGGACGCAATGGAAATGCAAGACTATCTCGGAGTGCACGACGCGGTGGAGGCGCTGCATGCACTGAATCTTACAGTGGTAACGAGCCGTGGGAGTACACTCGTAGCCACGGAGAGAGGATTTCTTGTAGGTGTTCAGGGAACACCCGTCACACCCGGTACTATGCGAGGTGGAGATACAATGAGGCAAGTGACTGGCAAGGTGGTACGAGCCACGTCACCAACTGGAGGAGTGACACTTCAGGAACGGAGGGAGCAAGAGTATAGATTGCCCTCTGGAGTGCTGCTCTTCCGATATGACTCTTATTTTAAGGGGAGGGGTATGTTACGGTGCCCTCTCCTATTTCTTTCGTTTGCCGGCTTAAAGAGTCATATCAGCTCTCCCTACTGATTCTCTGAGGTTCAGGGAGTCTATTGACATATGTGGCGACCAGACCGGCTGCCAGTAAAAGGAAAGAAGTTACATTATAAGTTGTAAATAAAGGAAAATTGGCGCCCTGTTATAAAATGAAACAGTATCCCCTACGGCAGATGTGACCTTGTGGAAGGGACACTAGTCGATCGCGGATTGGTCGACGTAGGTCGCGGGCGACAAATCAGGGCCCGCCATGACGTCACCGAGTGCCCCGGGCGGCGCCAACGTCAGAGTTGTACTGACCGTGGAAGCGACAGGACGCGCCTCGGTCTGCTCTCAAAGATTGGAGGCTCTGCAAGCCTTGTTCAGTGGATTGAGCTGGCCTTCGCTGCCCCTCACAGTCATTGGAGACCCTGCGCTTCTGGGGAGCCAAAGAGGAACCAAGTTCAGTGAGCAGAGAAGTGCCAAACTTGGAAAACGGTCGGGGACGACGCTGGGCGGCGCCGCTGGCTGGACGTTGAGGTCTGGAAGGTGGGCGAGCAAGCTGCTGTGACTGGGGTCATATCCACTGAGAATCTTGGAAGGACGACACAGTGCCTAGGACAAGGAGCGACGCCCTGTGGGAGAGGCGAGTGTGGGGAAAAAATAGTGATTAGCTCAGCGCCCATCGATGAACCAGGATTGGGGCAGCTGAATCTCAGGGATTGGAACGGCGACGACGCGAAGGCTTCACGACACCTGAGGACCTGTGGAACGCCCTGGATCGTCGAGGATCGACCCAAGGAAGCGTGGGAACCTCACACCATCGAGGGACAGGCGTCGTGAGCCAGGAGTGTAAGGTAGATCATTTTTCCCTCCCATTACCCCTTGTATGAGTAGGCTAGTTAGGCCACAATATTTACTCGTGTATGTGGCAGCAAGACTTTATTACCTTAATAGTAGAGTAGGCTGCAAGGCAGCTTGTGTCCAGGACTGTCAGAGAGGACAGTGTGTATGGATGGCAGGACAGTGAAGAAGAGGTGCCGACGTGGTGAAGAGGCCCTCCTGTGAGAGTGTGAGACTCCTGTCTTCCTGCCCATTTGAAGGAGCGTTGGATGGTCGTGGAAGAAGAGGCGGACGATCTCCAGACTCATCATCCATATTCCATATTCATGTATTACTTGTGATTGTGTGTGTGTGTTCATGTAATTTGCGTCAGTAAATCCACACATTTTATTACTGTGTTTGAGTGCGCCTCCATTTATGATATTTCTCTATGAGCATACACTTCTGGCTACAAATAATATATAATACACCCACTGAACTGCATTGCTGGGATGCAGATACAATAACCCAGCTGGCGACCTTGCTAAGAGGAAGATAGAGAAGACAGGCGGGAAAGGAGTTCCTGCAACCCTTTTTTTTGTCTGGCAGGCAAGACTCAGGGAGGTTATGGTTATAGGTAAGCCTGAGTCTTCCTTCACTCCCCCACGGGTCTAGGCCGGAACTGTTAACAGCAGTTTCCCCGTGTCTGACTGAAGGGCTTCCAGGGTGAATCAGTGGCACCCCTTTGTGGTGGAAGCAAAGACCTGCGGAGGTGGGCATTGTTGGTCCTATCTTGTGTGACCAAGGAGACTCCGGTGAATCCAGGGAGTCGGAGGGGCTGAGTATTTGGGCCTTTTGAGCCCCTAGCAGCCGAGTGTTAGCCGAGCCCCGGACCGCCCACCCCCACGTGACACTGGCCAGTTTGGTAGTGGCTTTGGCAGGCTCGCTGGTACTCATTCATTTTGCCTCTGATTTCTCGGGTCGGCTTATATTGGTGGTAAGTCCTTGTGGTGGATATTTCACAAGTGGCCTCGGTTGCAAGCTGGATCCGGTTGTGGATGGTGTTTACTGCTTGGTCGATTGTTTGGGTTGGGAGGTTCTCGAACTCAATGATGGGGTCGTCAGCAAGGAAGGTGTCATATTCACGGGCACGTATGGTTCCCAGTCTGGGCCTGGGTGGTGCCACATATCTGAAGGGGGCTGCTTGGAGGGATGTGACCACAGGGATGTGGTCCGACCCCACGTTCTTGCCTGGGGTTACTCTGCAGTGGAACAGGTCACAATCTCTGTTGGTCAGTACTATGTCAGGGGTGCCCCTCTGGTTGCCCGCAAAGAACGTCTTAAAGTGGGGGCCTTGGAAGGAGAGGTCCCGGTTTTGCATTAGATTGAAGAGCTGCCTGCCCTTGAGGTCTGGCCTGGCAGGTGCGTTGAATAAGGCCTGATGGTGGGCATTCAGGTCTCCTGCGATGATAGTGGGGAGATTCCTGTCGAGCAGCTTATTCAGAGGGATGGAGGGGAGGTAGGCCAGTCTAGGTGGTAGATATGCGGTGCAGACGATGAGGGGGCCGTGTGAAGTGGTGAGTTCTATTGCAAGAAAGTTGTCGTCTTCTACGAGGATGGGGCGGTAGGAGAGTCCTCTTCTTATTAGTATTGCCACCCCACTGAACCTACCCCTGTTGACTTCCCTGGTGGAATAACCCCAGATGGAGATGTGCTGGTCCTGTCTGGCCGCTGTTTCATTGAGTAAGATTACATCTGGGTTAAGTCTGGCTACTTCCAGAGTGAGAAGGTATCTGTTGTTGAAGAAATGTCTGATGTTCACCTGAAGGATTGTGATCCCCATTATTGACTATGTGACGGAAGTGTTTGTTTGGCTGTAGTGCCAATGTTATTACATTCGGTTTGGTCGCTTCTGTTTGTGGAGGAGGGGGGTAAAGCTGTTGAGCCAGGTATCTTGTTCCTGGTTCCGGTCGGGGAGTGGTTGGGGTTGGGGTTTACCATACGTTGCTGTGCCATTGAGGGTTCTTCGGTGTCACTGCTGTTCATGATGTCGACATCCGTGGTGCTAGAGTCGCTCTCTGGTGAAGAGTTGTGGGGGTTGCTTGCCCTTGCTCCGTCCACAGGGGATGGGGTTCGGCTGTAAGTGTTGGTCCTAGGCCTCTTGGTACAGCGTTGTGTGGAATATATTGTTGTGGGGCTGCGGTGTTTGAAGCGAAATTTCCTTGTGCCCCGGATGGGGTTCCGTATGGCAAGGGAGTCTGTGATAGCTTTGAGGGCGATCCGATGTGGGAGTGTTACAGGAAGGGTGGACATAGGTGTTTCCCAGAATGTCGGGGTGGAGGGGCCGGGGTTGTTCAGGGAGTTTGGAGTCTCCTGGGCGTTGGTAGAGGCCTGGGGGCGAGGAGTACTAGGGTTGGGGTTGTTGGGTTGTGCTTGGGCCTGGCCGGCGGTTGTTGTGATGTTAGGAGTCAAGTAGGCAAGCGAGTCCTCGGACATATGGACAGGGGGTAGGCCATTGTCTTTCCTAAGTGAGTTCCAGAAACCTAGGAGCTTCACTGGGTTGTCTGGAAATTGGATTTGAGCAAATGTTAGGAGTTCGGCCCCTAAGCTTGGCTTGGGATCGGGGTTTGTTGCAAGAGAGTTCGGTGTTGGGGCCTGTTGTGTTTGATTCTGGGTTTGCTCTGGTATAACCGTGGGGTTATGGGGGTGTTGGGTGCTTTGGTGTCCCCCCTGGGCCACCGCCTGGGCCTGTTGTTGGTTAGGGATGCCCCAGGCATTTACTGGTGGAGGAGGGGCAGGGATGGTAATAGCTGCCTGTTGGCGGGCTGCTGTCTCCGTTTCATGCAATTGCTTGATTGCCTCTTGCCTGCGAGGACAAAGATGCGAGATTGCAATGTGTGGACCATTGCATAGAGCACATTTAGGTGTTGGGTTTGTGCATTCCCTGTAGCTGTGTTCCCCTGTGCACCTGCTGCACTTGGGGGTTCCATTGTTACATGCATTGGAATAGTGGTCATACTGAAAGCATTTGAAGCATTGCTTGAGTTTGTAAAACCTCTGTGGGTTGATTTTGTCAGGTTCAGCCATGATGCCAAATGCAGAAAGGCCTTGTGTGCAGACTTGCGTTGCTTGCTCCGGTGAAGCCAGAGTAAGTTTCAGTACTTGGTTGTTGCGTTGGGTTGTGAATCTGTGGGCCTGAAGTATTTTGACATCCCTGTTTTTCCTCTCTATTTCTGCAATTATTTCATCATTTGAGTGATCCATGATGATGTCATGGATCCTATGTACAAAGATGGTGCGTTGGGCTTGGAATTCGGCAGGGGGGTAGACAGTGATATTCTTCTCCCTTAGTTTGTTCATGGTGTCTGACGAAAGGAGGTCTGGGAGGTTTGCATTGGGCACCAACAAGATGGCTCCATTAGTTATTTTGTACACATTTTTGTAGGTAATCTGGGTGACCTCGTAGACCACCTCAAGTAGTTGGGCTGGGGTACGACCCCGGCCAGATTCGTCTGTGAATCTGACTTTGGTCGCCATAGCTTGGTGGGCCAGGCAGCCTAATCTAATCTATACTATGGTGGGTGCTGTGAAGTGTCCAGGTAGACTAAGTGGATGGTGGGTGTTAGTTAGGCCGAGGCCTCTAACTTCTAGTTGCTAGGCAACTAGAGCTACTAGACAAGGTGGTAATTGAACCTATCGATAGCCTAAGCCTGCTACAAGGCTGTTAGATGCCCGATCAAACCTCCGCAAGAATTTCAAGAACCCGGTTTTGGCTACCGCTCGGGAATGATCGTTTGGAATGGCGAAATACAAGAGGTAGAAACAGTTTAGAAAGACAGCCTTATTCACTCCTTAATTCTATGATTAGTAGTTTATGCATTGTGTATTGTGTGAGTGTGTGTGTGCTGTGTCTTGGTACAGGCAGGGAGAGAATGGGGAGGAGAGGGTGGGGAATGGGGGGGGGGAGGGGGTGTGGGATGAAGGATGAGGATGGGTAGTTATTTTATTAGGACATCATACTGCTGTAAGCGTCAGTAGAGCTAGGTTGAGACACAGTACAGGTGCCCCGGCGTGTCTTGACGCCGAGAGAGCTTGTAGTCGACTGGCAGTGAGTGAGGCTGGCTGCTACGCGGCCGGCCGGCTGTGATTGGCTCGCTGGCGCACCAATCCTGAGTGAGGTGGGCGGAGCCAACGCTCAGATTCTCCTGTAGGTGGCGGGAGCTCCTGGGAGCACGTCTGCTCACGGCGGCTGCTGGCTGGCGAGTCTGCTTTTATCACCGCCAGCTGCACAGACAGAATCCAGCTGGAATCCTCGTTGAGGGGTAGATAGATAGGGAACGAGTGAGAGAAATCTTGGATCGTGGGTAATTTGCATACGAGGAGCAACAGACTCGTGGGTCCCCACTCCAGTGATTATAGACGTTCTAATTCCTGCTAGTGCTTTGTAGCAGTCGAGGGGAACGGGGAAATTCGTGGCAAGTGTTCAGGGGGCAGTTTTCTCATAGAAATTCGTGGAAATCTCAAGTCAGTGTTTTGGCGCCAAAGTGATGGGAGTACTACGCTTGCTCGGGAGGGGGTAGGCTGCCACAGTCTACCACCCGCCACCTAGCGCGCCGCCACCTACACCACCTACCGCCACCTAGCGCGCCGCCACCTACACCACCTAGCGCGCCGCCACCTACACCACCTACTGCTACCTAGCGCGCCGCCACCTACACCACCTACTGCCACCTAGCGCGCCGCCACCTACACCACCTACCGCCACCTAGCGCGCTGCCACCTACACCACCTACTGCCACCTAGCGCGCCGCCACCTACACCACCTACCGCCACCTAGCGCGCCGCCACCTACACCACCTAGCGCGCCGCCACCTACACCACCTAGCGCGCCGCCACCTACACCACCTACCGCCACTTAGCGCGCCGCCACCTAGCGCGCCGCCACCTACACCACCTACCGCCACCTAGCGCGCCGCCACCTACACCACCTACTGCCACCTAGCGCGCCGCCACCTACACCACCTACTGCCACCTAGCGCGCCGCCACCTACACCACCTACCGCCACCTAGCGCGCCGCCACCTACACCACCTAGCGCGCCGCCACCTACACCACCTACTGCCACCTAGCGCGCCGCCACCTACACCACCTACTGCCACCTAGCGCGCCGCCACCTACACCACCTACCGCCACCTAGCGCGCTGCCACCTACACCACCTACTGCCACCTAGCGCGCCGCCACCTACACCACCTACCGCCACCTTGCACGCCGCCACCTACACCACCTAGCGCGCCGCCACCTACACCACCTACCGCCACCTAGCGCGCCGCCACCTACACCACCTACCGCCACCTAGCGCGCCGCCACCTACACCACCTAGCGCGGCACCACCTACACCACCTACCGCCACCTAGCGCGCCGCCACCTACACCACCTACCGCCACCTAGCGCGCCGCCACCTACACCACCTACTGCCACCTAGCGCGCCGCCACCTACACCACCTACCGCGCCGCCACCTACACCACCTACCGCCACCTAGCGCGCCGCTACCTACACCACCTACCGCCACCTAGCGCGCCGCCACCTAGCGCGCCGCCACCTACACCACCTAGCGCGCCGCCACCTACACCACCTACTGCCACCTAGCGCGCCGCCACCAACACCACCTACCGCGACCTAGCGCGCCGCCACCTACACCACCTAGCGCGCCGCCACCTACACCACCTAGCGCGCCGCCACCTACACCACCTACCGCCACCTAGCGCGCCGCCACCTACACCACCTACCGCCACCTAGCGCGCCGCCACCAACACCACCTAGCGCGCCGCCACCTACACCACCTACCGCGCCGCCACCTACACCACCTAGCGCGCCGCCACCTACACCACCTACACCACCTAGCGCGCCGCCACCAACACCACCTACCGCCACCTAGCGCGCCGCCACCAACACCACCTACTGCCACCTAGCGCGCCGCCACCAACACCACCTACCGCGACCTAGCGCGCCGCCACCTACACCACCTAGCGCGCCGCCACCTACACCACCTACCGCCACCAAGCGCGCCGCCACCTACACCATCTACCGCCACCTAGCGCGCCACCACCTACCGCCACCTAGCGCGCCGCCACCTACACCACCTACCGCCACCTAGCGCGCCGCCACCTACACCACCTACCGCCACCTAGCGCGCCGCCACCAACACCACCTACCACCACCTAGCGCGCCGCTACCTACACCACCTACCGCCACCTAGCGCGCCGCCACCTACACCACCTACCGCCACCTAGCGCGCCGCTACCTACACCACCTACCGCCACCTAGCGCGCCGCCACCTACACCACCTACTGCCACCTAGCGCGCCGCCACCAGCACCACCTACCGCCACCTAGCGCGCCGCCACCTACACCACCTACCGCCACCTAGCGCGCCGCTACCTACACCACCTACCGCCACCTAGCGCGCCGCTACCTACACCACCTACCGCCACCTAGCGCGTCGCTACCTACACCACCTACCGCCACCTAGCGCGCCGCCACCTACACCACCTACTGCCACCTAGCGCGCCGCCACCAGCACCACCTACCGCCACCTAGCGCGCCGCCATCTACACCACCTAGCGCGCCGCCACCTACACCCCCTACCGCCACCTAGCGCGCCGCCACCTACACCACCTACCGCCACCAAGCGCGCCGCCACCTACACCACCTACTGCCACCTAGCGCGCCGCCACCTGCACCACCTACTGCCACCTAGCGCGCCGCCACCAACACCACCTACCGCCACCTAGCGCGCCGCCACCTACACCACCTAGCGCGTCGCCACCTACACCACCTACCGCCACCTAGCGCGCCGCCACCTACACCACCTACCGCCACCTAGCGCGCCGCCACCAACACCACCTACCGCCACCTAGCCCGCCGCCACCTACACCACCTACCGCCACCTAGCGCGCCGCTACCTACACCACCTACCGCCACCTAGCGCGCCGCCACCTACACCACCTACCGCCACCTAGCGCGCCGCCACCTACACCACCTACTGCCACCTAGCGCGCCGCCACCTACACCACCTACCACTACCTAGCGCGCCGCTACCTACACCACCTACCGCCACCTACACCACCTACCGCCACCTACACCACCTACCGCCACCTAGCGCACTGCCACCTACACCACCTACTGCCACCTAGCGCGCCGCCACCTACACCACCTAGCGCGCCGCCACCTACACCACCTACTGCCACCTAGCGCGCCGCTACCTAAACCACCTACCGCCACCTAGCGCGCCGCCACCTACACCACCTACCGCCACCTAGCGCGCCGCCACCTACACCACCTACCGCCTCCTAGCGCGCCGCCACCTACACCACCTACCGCAACCTAGCGCGCCGCCACCTACACCACCTACCGCCACCTAGCGCGCCGCCACCTACTGCCACCTAGCTCGCCGCCACCTACACCACCTACCGCCACCTAGCGCGCCGCCACCTACCGCCACCTAGCGCGCAGCCACCTACACCACCTACCGCCACCTAGTGCGCCGCCACCTACACCACCTACCGCCACCTAGCGCGCCGCTACCTACACCACCTACCGCCACCTAGCGTGCCGCCACCTAGCGCGCCGCCACCTACACCACCTACCGCCACCTAGCGCGCCGCCACCTACACCACCTACCGCCACCTAGCGCGCCGCCACCTACACCACCTACCGTGCCGTGAGCCAGCCACCCGCCAGCAGGGTGCCTGAAGTACCGGCACTTGATTGACTGTGGGAAGAGAACCGTCATTTTAGAATAACGTAAACGTGGTGATTAGCGTTCTTAATCACCTGAATTGGTCTGAGTATGGAAACCTCGGACGGAATTCAGACCTTAATGTAAATTGCTGAGCCAGTGTGAAAGGTTGCGTATTTAATTGATTAATTATTGATCTTGAGGATAGTAATTAATGACTCTAAGGGTAATCACGAGTGATTACCGTTCTCTTATCACTTTGGACATTGTAAATCAGAATTTACCATCGTTGAGTGATAGTAACCGATAACGTAAAGTAACGTAAATTAACGTAACTAGTAAAGAGATTAATCAGCTGTCTGGAAGTACAGGGATTAATGGGATTTACTAACTGAATGCTCGACGGGTAGAGTATTTATGTAATTTCCGCGTTACTAGGGACAGTTGTAAGAGTTAATAAATTAACGTAAATGTTACCTTGTTATTAACGTAAATGTTACTTTGTCATTAACGTAAATCAATTGTTATTGATTGTTGATCGTCCGTGGGACGGAGTGTTAACGTAATATAAAGATTAATTCGAGGAAGGGTTGATGGAGTTGCCAGTGAACCCATTAGTCATTGTTGTCATTGACAGGCTACTGATATGAGAGCATTGCAACCGCTAGTGCAGGTGTGGACTGCACAGAGGTGTAGAACAGTTAGGAGGTTACTGGAGACGTGTCTCAGAACCTACTGTGTCATAGTTACAGGTGTGATTATAGATCTGTTATTGCCTGCTTGTTTGATTCCTCTGTGTTCACGCTCATGTTCGAGTTAGTTCATTATGCAGTCCGAGGGGCAGGGGCCAGATTCACGAAAGCACTTACGCCAGCACATACGAACCCGTACATCTTTTGTCAATCTTTCGGGGCTTTGTTTATAATTATTAAACAGTTAATGAGCTCCGAAGCACCAGGAGGCTGTTTATAACAATAACAACAGTTGATTGTGAAGTTTTCATGCTTGTAAACTGTTTAATAAATGTAACCAAAGCCGTCAAAGATTGACGAAAGATGTACACGTTCGTAAGTACTTGCGTAACTGTTTCGTGAAATCTGGCCCTGGTGTCTAGCTGTCATTGATAGTGTCACAGGAAGGATCTCCAGTAACGTCATTGACATTTCCTTTGTTTTTGTTGTAGTAGTTAGTACTTTATTGAATAAACTAAGTTGTTATGTTGAACACTGTCTGCGTTACACCCCACACATTTATATGGTTCTGTAAGTGTACTCTCACACTCCACTATTAAATTGAAACTGATTCTTGAGTTTTGGACCAAATATACGGCATCACACAACAATAAATTATTGTTGTGAGAGCCCAGGACCTACTAGTTAGATTCGCTTCGGCGAATGGCGACGGTCGACGGCCGATAGTAGAGGGGATTCAAACTTTTTGGGGTCTCTGCGTTTGCCTAGTCAATTGATCATAAATGGTCCCAGAGTGAGGAATGAGCTGCTTACTACACTGGTGTGTTAGCTAAGCAAGTCCTTCCTCAGGCGACCTAATTGAATATCACGACAAGAATAAAGGTTAAAAGAATTAAAGAAAATTTTTAGAAATTTTCAGAGCTCAATTCCTTACAATTCCATATTCCATATTCTCAAACTCTCACAATTGGTACTGGAGGTGGTGATGGTTGGGATGAGAGTGGTACTGGAGGTGGTGTTAGCTGGGGTGAGAGTGGTACTGCAGGTGGTGATGGTTGAGATGAGAGTGGTACTGGAGGTGGTGTTAGCTGGGGTGAGAGTGGTACTGGAGGTGGTGTTAGCTGGAATGAGAGTGGTACTGGAGGTGGTGTTAGCTGTAGTGAGAGTGGTACTGGAGGTGGTGATGGTTGGGATGAGAGTGGTACTGGAGGTGGTGTTAGCTGGGATGAGAGTGGTACTGGAGGTGGTGTTAGCTGGGGTGAGAGTGGTACTGGAGGTGGTGTTAGCTGGAGTGAGAGTGGTACTGGAGGTGGTGTTAGCTGGGGTGAGAGTGGTACTGGAGGTGGTGTTAGCTGGGGTGAGAGTGGTACTGGAGGTGGTGTTAGCTGGGATGAGAGTGGTACTGGAGGTGGTGTTGGCTGGGGTGAGAGTGGTACTGGAGGTGGTGTTAGCTGGGGTGAGAGTGGTACTGCAGGTGGTGATGGTTGAGATGAGAGTGGTACTGGAGGTGGTGTTAGCTGGGGTGAGAGTGGTACTGGAGGTGGTGTTGGCTGGGGTGAGAGTGGTACTGGAGGTGGTGTTAGCTGGGGTGAGAGTTGTACTGGAGGTGGTGTTAGCTGGGGTGAGAGTGGTACTGGAGGTGGTGATGGTTGAGATGAGAGTGGTACTGGAGGTGGTGTTAGCTGGGGTGAGAGTGATACTGGAGGTGGTGTTAGTTGGGATGAGAGTGGTACTGGAGGTGGTGTTAGCTGGAGTGAGAGTGGTACTGGAGGTGGTGTTAGCTGGGGTGAGAGCGGTACTGGAGGTGGTGTTGGCTGGGGTGAGAGTGGTACTAGAGGTGGTGTTAGCTGGGGTGAGAGTGGTACTGGAGGTGGTGATGGTTGGGATGAGAGTGGTACTGGAGGTGGTGTTAGCTGGGATGAGAGTGGTACTGGAGGTGGTGATGGTTGGGATGAGAGTGGTACTGGAGGTGGTGTTAGCTGGGGTGAGAGTGGTACTGGAGGTGGTGTTAGCTGGGGTGAGAGCGGTACTGGAGGTGGTGTTGGCTGGGGTGAGAGTGGTACTAGAGGTGGTGTTAGCTGGGGTGAGAGTGGTACTGGAGGTGGTGATGGTTGGGATGAGAGTGGTACTGGAGGTGGTGTTAGCTGGGATGAGAGTGGTACTGGAGGTGGTGATGGTTGGGATGAGAGTGGTACTGGAGGTGGTGTTAGCTGGGGTGAGAGTGGTACTGGAGGTGGTGTTAGCTGGGGTGAGAGTGGTACTGGAGGTGGTGTTAGCTGGGGTGAGAGTGGTACTGGAGGTGGTGTTAGCTGGGATGAGAGTGGTACTGGAGGTGGTGTTAGCTGGGGTGAGAGTGGTACTGGAGGTGGTGTTAGCTGGGGTGAGAGTGGTACTGGAGGTGGTGTTGGCTGGGGTGAGAGTGGTACTGGAGGTGGTGTTAGCTGGGGTGAGAGTGGTACTGGAGGTGGTGATGGTTGAGATGAGAGTGTTACTGGAGGTGGTGTTAGCTGGGGTGAGAGTGGTACTGGAGGTGGTGTTGGCTGGGGTGAGAGTGGTACTGGAGGTGGTGTTAGCTGGGGTGAGAGTGGTACTGGAGGTGGTGTTAGCTGGGGTGAGAGTGGTACTGGAGGTGGTGATGGTTGAGATGAGAGTGGTACTGGAGGTGGTGTTAGCTGGGGTGAGAGTGGTACTGGAGGTGGTGTTAGCTGGGATGAGAGTGGTACTGGAGGTGGTGTTAGCTGTAGTGAGAGTGGTACTGGAGGTGGTGATGGTTGGGATGAGAGTGGTACTGGAGGTGGTGTTAGCTGGGATGAGAGTGGTACTGGAGGTGGTGATGGTTGGGATGAGAGTGGTACTGGAGGTGGTGATGGTTGGAATGAGAGTGGTACTGGAGGTGGTGATGGTTGGGATGAGAGTGGTACTGGAGGTGGTGTTAGCTGGGGTGAGAGTGGTACTGGAGGTGGTGTTAGCTGGGGTGAGAGTGTAATGACCGCTTACCCTGTCGTAATAACCGCGGCCTCTATTGTAATAACCCAATGTTCCCCAGTATTAATCCTGTTATCTTGTTATCTCTCGTGATCGTAATATACGCTCTCTGTTGTACATCTCTGTCTCTCTCCACTCAATACCCCAGCTTAACACTGTTACAGTCCAGCATGACCCCTCACTGGACTGCCACGTATCTAAGAGGAATATTAAATGAGGAAGATACACCAAGGACAAGGGTTATTAGTTAAAAAAAAAACAATAACAAAACACATTAACACTGCCACCACCTTCCCGACCAACCATACCTGAATGTGTCTTATCACCGATCCCCCAGGAAGGCAAGGAATCAGTAACCATGGGACTCCGGGTAATATGAATTTCAGTAATAAATTTTGGGAAATTAGTTTGTGTAATTTACGTTACTAATTTAAATCCAAGGGCAACTTTAGTATCTATTAATAGTAGGAGAACCTGGGGGGCTTCCAATACAACACCTAAAAATGACAAAGTAGCAAAATATATCAAAGGGGAGTTAAGTGAATACCACTGGACAAGCTATACAATTTATTTTATGAAAACATGTAAATTAAGACAATTTGAACACATCACCTATTCTATTTCCCTAGAGGCACAATGGATATTTATTGAGGACACGAAAACTCAAGTGCTACTCTACCTTAAATACCCGCACTACGGCCACGATGTTGATGGCTGCCCTCAGCCCCGAGGATACGGGCTTGCGGCCCTGTTCCTAATACACTCCCAAGACACACTAATGAAATTTAGTTTTTCCAACCCAGGGCTCCACCCATTATTTTGGCACTGGCCAACCATTTAACACGTAGGCCTGAGGTCTGGCTCTCTAGGGCCAATAAGGACTTGGCCCTTATCTCAGGCCAATCACCTTCACTGATCTGTCGTGGAAAGCTACATGAATTCCTGAAGATTGAGTCAGCTCTCTCCAGCTAAAGAGAAGGGGGACAAGGCGCGTCTATGAAGCCCAGGCACCTGCGAGCAATGTTTACAAAACTGATAATTTATGTTCAAGCCTGTCTCCTCTAAGATAGCGAGTAGGGACATTTGACTCTGCCTCGTATGGGGAAGAGCCGCAGCTGAGAGGGACAGAGAGGGATGAGAGGGGGTGGAGAGGGAAATATCTGAGTGGGGAAGTTGAGTGGGAGAAGCCAAGGTATCCAAGACCACCCTACCCTCAGGTCAACCTCTTGACCCTGACAAATGGGCGACAAGGGGGGGGGGAGGAAGAGGAGGAGACGAATGACGGCCAAGGGGAGGGGAGAAGGAAGGAGGGGAGAGGGAGAAGGAAAGGAGGGGAGAAGGAGAGGGAAAAGAGGGGAGAAGGGAGAACCAATGATCTGAGCCCCAGATCATTAAACTCCCCCTCCTCGGAAATTAAGAAATTTGTGTGTAAAGCAAGTTACACACACTTTTCTTATCCAGAAATCCTGCCCTACCCTAACCATTAACTCCAAAAACAACATTTTTAACCCAACACTATTTTCAACCAATGCCTCAAAACAAAAGAAATTATCTAATCCTAACTAATTCCATCCAATACTCCAACAACAATAACGGCACACCCAAAAGGTGTGCCCCAGTATGTATTTATACCTATCAACACAACAGTAATAATACATAAAACATAAGGACAGAGACCGTCCCTATAATCCTGACTATCCAACTTGGATGCAGCCCCGTACCCTTCCAACTACCTGGAAGACAAAATATCCTATACCTGTCTTGATATAGTAACACATAACTGGAGAAATCCCAACCTAACAATTACTAACTAGCTAAAATCAGCTGATAGCCTTCAGCTAACCCAGTATTCCACCCGGAATAAAGATCAAACACATCACACAACACATTAAAAAAAATCAATGCCATTAAAAATAACAAAATTATAAAATTATATCAGAATAGAAGAACACTACCTCTCAGGGACCTAGTGTTCCACTCCACCTCTGTGGCAACTGTCCACCACAGCGCATCCCAATCTTAAAATCTAAAGAAAATACACAAAAATATTTTTATTATTAAAAAAAATTCAATGTCCACAGACATGTCCCTTAAGCAACAACAACACGCTGGATATAAGTTCCTCAACTCCTAATATCCCAGAGTTCATATTCAAGTCCACAACAACAGCGGGTGAACACATTTGTCAGACTGTGTACCACACCCTTATTGTTCAGTAAACCACAAAAAAAATTAAAAAAAATATATATGTATAACTATCAGTATCTAGGATCTAGAAAAATCTAGATAAAGTTCCCCACTGATCAACGTTTCTAGAGACCCTACTAGATGGTTCTCAAACCAGTTCACTCATACAACTTATCTAGAGACAGGGTCATTTTCTAATGTTCACTTTCTAGATTTATTTCTCTATTTCACTAGTTCTAGTTTTCAACATTTAATACTGTTCCAGAGAACTTTCCGAAGGTATATAGGTGCTTACTATCAGATGGAAAATGAAAAGTTGAACTGTTCCGAGTTACCACAGTTTACTATATTAATAGCGTTCATTTTTATATGAAACTTTTCTATAAATATTTTCTCTCTTTCGTTCCTGGTGACATTTCGTTGCTGTAGATTCCGGCGACTACCTCATGTTGCTTGAAGATCCTGGTCGTCTGGAAGTTCCATTTCCGGCCTCGGCCAACTACGGACAGTACAGGGGGTCTTGTACTACCCGCACCTGACTTGAGTGACAGCTGACAACTGGCGGCGGTCAGCTCAGGTGGACCCCGCTAACAGGAACCCGGGTTCACCTCTTCTTATCGCTCCCCAAACAGTCTTGATGGATTATTGTTAACCATGGCTGCCACAGTAGAGCACAGCTTCGACGTGTCACGATGTCTCGCGTTGGTAGTGAGGTTCGAGTGGCGTTGAAGAGGATGGCATGGTGACAGGACAGGTGGGCCCTGCCTCAGCTCCTGGGCGACGTCATCTACCGGCGTTTACTTGTCATCCCGGTACTACTGGGCCGGTACACCTCTCGTGCAACCCCTCGTGTAGCTGAACTTGGGCCGAGGTACAGGATTGTACCTCATCTGGCGATTCCGCAAGCACTCTGTAGGGGTAGTGCTGTTCGTACCTGAGACCACCGCGTTGCATCTTGGTTTCCACAGACGACGCAACCACAGGTTTTGATAAGAGCTGACAAGTCCTTGCAATTAGCGTTCTTCTTCGTAGACCACTCGTCTTCCACTTCCGGTTTTCCCGCAGTCTTGACTACGCGGCTGGTGGGCTTGGTTGGTGACCTTGAGACAGCTAGTCCACGGTTGTGATGGTGACTGGACTCTGCTCCGTGAAGACAGCATGGCTGGACTGGGACAACCTCGTTAGTGACGTGAGGTGTCGGCCGTGTGACTGTACGCCAGTCACCCCTTCCGGATAACCAATTGACGAGTTACCGGGTACAAAGGGGGAGGACTTTATGTAACGTGCCTCAGACCCCGATCTTATCAGCCAGGTGGGTCATCCCCAGACCTGCTGATCTCGATCCTTGGTTCACGTGTGACTGGGAGGCTGGAACTGGTGTACCATCAGACCTGAGAAAGACAGACAACAACAAATGGCGGAAGCATGGATATTACTCTGAGGTATAGGAAGTTGGAAACCCCAGAGCAAGGTAAGTATGCTACTTGAGTCATGCACATCAGTAAATACACACCAGTGCCTCTACAGGATAATTATTATGAAATTACTAAACCTGACTAGGGGAGATCATTAACAATTTACTGTACAGCTCGCGACCTTGTTACCATAGGGTGACAAGATTGAACTTGACTACTGATGAGATCTGACAGGAGGTCATCCTCATCATCTGACTCAGCACTTGGATCATTAGACAGGTCAGGAATTAGACTTGCTGAAGGCAGCTCTAGTTCCTCCCTCGCGTGATAAGGTTTTAACTTATTAATGTGAATCGTTCTCTCAACTTGGTCTTCAAAAATACCTTTAATAACAAAATTAACCGGACCTTTTCTTTCAATTACTCGGTAAGGGCCCCGCCATCTAGGTGCAAGTTTCCTACTCTGATTGGCAGGAGCCGCCTCATTAACCCTCAACACAAGACTCCCGACTTTCAACTCAAGAGGTCGTACCTTCTTGTCATAATGCTGAGCATAGCGGTCTCGTGCTGTCTTGGAAGCCCTGGCTGCAATTCTCCATGCATTTTTCATCTTATTTAAAACTTCTGATGGGTAATCTTCCCCATATACAATATTATGTCTGTTAAGCAGACCTGACGGGAAATTACATGAATGCCCTGTGAACAGCAAAAGGGGTTGGGTGTTAATGGATCGATGGATGGCAGTGTTCAGAGCCAACTGGACATAGGGGAGTTGTTCGTCCCACGAATTTGCATCATGCTCTGCAAGAATTGCAAGCATATCTTTAACTGACCGGTTCGTCCGTTCTGTCATGCCGTTAGCCTGAGGGTGATAAGCCGTAGTGAATGCTGAAGTGGTTTCTACAATTTTACATACTTCTCTAAAAATATTCCCATTAAATTCCTGACCTCGGTCAGAAACTAACACTTTAGGGGGACCGAATACAGTGACGAACCTATCTAAGAACGCCTTTGCAACAGTTCGTGAATCCTTCTGAGGCAATGCAATCAGTGTGGTGTACCTGGACAGGTGGTCTACCAACACCAATACGTAACGGTTTCCTGAATGACTGTGATGCAGATCAATCAGATCAGCCCCCACCCGATCTAAAGGTTCCAAAATTTCTGGGAATTCTTGCAATGGAGCTTGTACCTTAAGGGTACCTTTCCTCCTTTGACAGTGACCACAGGACTTAACGAAGTTAATGACCTCTGTTAACATACCGGGGAAGAAAAAGAGTGACTTGGCTTTCATGTGAGTTTTCGGCCAAGGGGAGGGGAGAAGGAAGGAGGGGAGAGGGAGAAGGAAAGGAGGGGAGAAGGAAAGGGAAAAGAGGGGAGAAGGGAGAACCAATGATCTGAGCCCCAGATCATTACAAGAGTGGTACTGGAGGTGGTGTTAGCTGGGGTGAGAGTGGTACTGGAGGTGGTGTTAGCTGGGATGAGAGTGGTACTGGAGGTGGTGTTAGCTGGGGTGAGAGTGGTACTGGAGGTGGTGTTAGCTGGGGTGAGAGTGGTACTGGAGGTGGTGTTGGCTGGGGTGAGAGTGGTACTGGAGGTGGTGTTAGCTGGGGTGAGAGTGGTACTGGAGGTGGTGATGGTTGAGATGAGAGTGGTACTGGAGGTGGTGTTAGCTGGGGTGAGAGTGGTACTGGAGGTGGTGTTGGCTGGGGTGAGAGTGGTACTGGAGGTGGTGTTAGCTGGGGTGAGAGTGGTACTGGAGGTGGTGTTAGCTGGGGTGAGAGTGGTACTGGAGGTGGTGATGGTTGAGATGAGAGTGGTACTGGAGGTGGTGTTAGCTGGGGTGAGAGTGGTACTGGAGGTGGTGTTAGCTGGGATGAGAGTGGTACTGGAGGTGGTGTTAGCTGTAGTGAGAGTGGTACTGGAGGTGGTGATGGTTGGGATGAGAGTGGTACTGGAGGTGGTGTTAGCTGGGATGAGAGTGGTACTGGAGGTGGTGATGGTTGGGATGAGAGTGGTACTGGAGGTGGTGATGGTTGGAATGAGAGTGGTACTGGAGGTGGTGATGGTTGGGATGAGAGTGGTACTGGAGGTGGTGTTAGCTGGGGTGAGAGTGGTACTGGAGGTGGTGTTAGCTGGGGTGAGAGTGGTACTGGAGGTGGTGTTAGCTGGGATGAGAGTGGTACTGGAGGTGGTGTTAGCTGGGGTGAGAGTGGTACTGGAGGTGGTGTTAGCTGGGGTGAGAGTGGTACTGGAGGTGGTGTTAGCTGGGGTGAGAGTGGTACTGGAGGTGGTGTTAGCTGGGATGAGAGTTGTACTGGAGGTGGTGTTAGCTGGGGTGAGAGTGGTACTGGAGGTGGTGTTAGCTGGGGTGAGAGTGGTACTGGAGGTGGTGTTAGCTGGGGTGAGAGTGGTACTGGAGGTGGTGTTAGCTGGGATGAGAGTGGTACTGGAGGTGGTGTTGGCTCGGGTGAGAGTGGTACTGGAGGTGGTGTTGGCTGGGGTGAGAGTGGTACTGGAGGTGGTGTTAGCTGGGGTGAGAGTGGTACTGGAGGTGGTGTTAGCTGGGGTGAGAGTGGTACTGGATGTGGTGTTAGCTGGGGTGAGAGTGGTACTGGAGGTAGTGTTAGCTGGGGTGAGAGTGGTACTGGAGGTGGTGTTAGCTGGGGTGAGAGTGGTACTGGAGGTGGTGTTAGCTGGGGTGAGAGTGGTACTGGAGGTGGTGTTAGCTGGGGTGAGAGTGGTACTGGAGGTGGTGTTAGCTGGGGTGAGAGTGGTACTGGAGGTGGTGTTAGCTGGGGTGAGAGTGGTACTGGAGGTGGTGTTAGCTGGGGTGAGAGTGGTACTGGAGGTGGTGTTAGCTGGGGGTGAGAGTGGTACTGGAGGTGGTGTTAGCTGGGGTGAGCGTGGTACTGGAGGTGGTGTTGGCTGGGGTGAGAGTGGTACTGGAGGTGGTGTTAGCTGGGGTGAGAGTGGTACTGGAGGTGGTGTTAGCTGGGGTGAGAGTGGTACTGGAGGTGGTGTTAGCTGGGGTGAGAGTGGTACTGGAGGTGGTGTTAGCTGGGGTGAGAGTGGTACTGGAGGTGGTGTTAGCTGGGGGTGAGAGTGGTACTGGAGGTGGTGTTAGCTGGGGTGAGCGTGGTACTGGAGGTGGTGTTGGCTGGGGTGAGAGTGGTACTGGAGGTGGTGTTAGCTGGGGTGAGAGTGGTACTGGAGGTGGTGTTAGCTGGGGTGAGAGTGGTACTGGAGGTGGTGTTAGCTGGGGTGAGAGTGGTACTGGAGGTGGTGTTAGCTGGGGTGAGAGTGGTACTGGAGGTGGTGTTAGCTGGGGTGAGAGTGGTACTGGAGGTGGTGTTAGCTGGGGTGAGAGTGGTACTGGAGGTGGTGTTAGCTGGGGTGAGAGTGGTACTGGAGGTGGTGTTAGCTGGGGTGAGAGTGGTACTGGAGGTGGTGTTAGCTGGGGTGAGAGTGGTACTGGAGGTGGTGTTAGCTGGGGGTGAGAGTGGTACTGGAGGTGGTGTTAGCTGGGGTGAGCGTGGTACTGGAGGTGGTGTTGGCTGGGGTGAGAGTGGTACTGGAGGTGGTGTTAGCTGGGGTGAGAGTGGTACTGGAGGTGGTGATGGTTGGGATGAGAGTGGTACTGGAGGTGGTGATGGTTGGGATGAGAGTGGTACTGGAGGTGGTGATGGTTGGGATGAGAGTGGTGCTGGAGGTGGTGTTTGCTGGGATGAGAGTGGTACTGGAGGTGGTGTTAGCTGGGATGAGAGTGGTACTGGAGGTGGTGTTAGCTGGGATGAGAGTGGTACTGGAGGTGGTGTTAGCTGGGGTGAGAGTGGTACTGGAGGTGGTGTTAGCTGGGGTGAGAGTGGTACTGGAGGTGGTGTTAGCTGGGGTGAGAGTGGTACTGGAGGTGGTGTTAGCTGGGGTGAGAGTGGTACTGGAGATGTGGTGTTAACACTGTTATCAGTCTCTGGCGGATGTGTTTATATCTGTGTGGGACAGCTTCCACTTTTCCTCAGATGTTATTTATGGCTCCACAGTGTGTTGAGGAACCTGAAGCTGGTCACTGTGTAGTGAACTACCAGGTTGTTGTGTTGAGGAACCTGAAGCTGGCCACTGTGTAGTGAACTACCAGGTTGTTGTGTTGAGGAACCTGAAGCTGGTCACTGTGTAGTGAACTACCAGGTTGTTGTGTTGAGGAACCTGAAGCTGGCCACTGTGTAGTGAACTACCAGGTTGTTGTGTTGAGGAACCTGAAGCTGGTCACTGTGTAGTGAACTACCAGGTTGTTGTGTTGTGTTGAGGAACCTGAAGCTGGCCACTGTGTAGTGAACTACCAGGTTGTTGTGTTGTGTTGAGGAACCTGAAGCTGGCCACTGTGTAGTGAACTACCAAGTTGTTGTGTTGAGGAACCTGAAGCTGGCCACTGTGTAGTGAACTACCAGGTTGTTGTGTTGAGGAACCTGAAGCTGGCCACTGTGTAGTGAACTACCAGGTTGTTGTGTTGTGGAACCTGAAGCTGGCCACTGTGTAGTGAACTACCTGGTTGTTGTGTTGTGGAACCTGAAGCTGGCCACTGTGTAGTGAACTACCAGGTTGTTGTGTTGAGAAACCTGAAGCTGGCCACTGTGTAGTGAACTACCAGGTTGTTGTGTTGAGGAACCTGAAGCTGGTCACTGTGTAGTGAACTACCAGGTTGTTGTGTTGAGGAACCTGAAGCTGGCCACTGTGTAGTGAACTACCAGGTTGTTGTGTTGAGGAACCTGAAGCTGGTCACTGTGTAGTGAACTACCAGGTTGTTGTGTTGAGGAACCTGAAGCTGGTCACTGTGTAGTGAACTACCAGGTTGTTGTGTTGAGGAACCTGAAGCTGGCCACTGTGTAGTGAACTACCTGGTTGTTGTGTTGTGTTGAGGAACCTGAAGCTGGCCACTGTGTAGTGAACTACCAGGTTGTTGTGTTGAGGAACCTGAAGCTGGCCACTGTGTAGTGAACTACCAGGTTGTTGTGTTGAGGAACCTGAAGCTGGCCACTGTGTAGTGAACTACCAGGTTGTTGTGTTGTGTTGAGGAACCTGAAGCTGGCCACTGTGTAGTGAACTACCAGGTTGTTGTGTTGAGGAACCTGAAGCTGGCCACTGTGTAGTGAACTACCAGGTTGTTGTG
>NC_091195.1:11937431-11969931 GCF_040958095.1 Procambarus clarkii | reverse complement strand
GAAGGAAGACTGTTGCTAGTTCAGAAGGAAGACTGCTGCTAGTTCAGAAGGAAGACTGGTGCTAGTTCAGAAGGAAGACTGTTGCTAGTTCAGAAGGAAGACTGTTGCTAGTTCAGAAGGAAGACTGGTGCTAGTTCAGAAGGAAGACTGTTGCTAGTTCAGAAGGAAGACTGGTGCTAGTTCAGAAGGAAGACTGTTGCTAGTTCAGAAGGAAGACTGGTGCTAGTTCAGAAGGAAGACTGTTGCTAGTTCACAAGGAAGACTGGTGCTAGTTCAGAAGGAAGACTGTTGCTATTTCAGAAGGAAGACTGTTGCTAGTTCAGAAGGAAGACTGTTGCTAGTTCAGAAGGAAGACTGGTGCTAGTTCAGAAGGAAGACTGTTGCTAGTTCAGAAGGAAGACTGTTGCTAGTTCATAAGGAACACTGTTGCTAGTTCAGAAGGAAGACTGTTGCTAGTTCAGAAGGAAGACTGTTGCTAGTTCAGAAGGAAGACTGTTGCTGGTTCAGAAGGAAGACTGTTGCTAGTTCAGAAGGAAGACTGTTGCTAGTTCAGAAGGAAGACTGGTGCTAGTTCAGGAGGAAGACTTTTGCTAGTTCAGAAGGAAGACTGTTGCTAGTTCAGAAGGAAGACTGTTGCTAGTTCAGAAGGAAGACTGGTGCTAGTTCAGAAGGAAGACTGTTGCTAGTTCAGAAGGAAGACTGTTGCTAGTTCATAAGGAACACTGTTGCTAGTTCAGAAGGAAGACTGTTGCTAGTTCAGAAGGAAGACTGTTGCTAGTTCAGAAGGAAGACTGTTGCTGGTTCAGAAGGAAGACTGTTGCTAGTTCAGAAGGAAGACTGTTGCTAGTTCAGAAGGAAGACTGGTGCTAGTTCAGGAGGAAGACTTTTGCTAGTTCAGAAGGAAGACTGTTGCTAGTTCAGAAGGAAGACTGTTGCTAGTTCAGAAGGAAGACTGGTGCTAGTTCAGAAGGAAGACTGTTGCTAGTTCAGAAGGAAGACTGGTGCTAGTTCAGAAGGAAGACTGTTGCTAGTTCAGAAGGAAGACTGTTGCTAGTTCAGGAGGAAGAATGTTGCTAGTTCAGAAGGAAGACTGTTGCTAGTTCAGAAGGAAGACTGTTGCTAGTTCAGAAGGAAGACTGTTGCTGGTTCAGAAGGAAGACTGTTGCTAGTTCACAAGGAAGACTGGTGCTAGTTCAGAAGGAAGACTGTTGCTAGTTCAGAAGGAAGACTGTTGCTAGTTCAGAAGGAAGACTGGTGCTAGTTCAGAAGGAAGACTGTTGCTAGTTCAGAAGGAAGACTGGTGCTAGTTCAGAAGGAAGACTGTTGCTAGTTCAGAAGGAAGACTGGTGCTAGTTCAGAAGGAAGACTGTTGCTAGTTCAGAAGGAAGACTTGTGCTAGTTCAGAAGGAAGACTGTTGCTAGTTCAGAAGGAAGACTGTTGCTAGTTCAGAAGGAAGACTGTTGCTAGTTCACACGGAAGACTGGTGCTAGTTCAGAAGGAAGACTGTTGCTAGTTCAGCAGGAAGACTGTTGCTAGTTCAGCAGGAAGACTGTTGCTAGTTCGGAAGGAAGACTGTTGCTAGTTCATAAGGAAGACTGTTGCTAGTTCAGAAGGAAGACTGGTGCTAGTTCAGAAGGAAGACTGTTGCTAGTTCAGAAGAAAGACTGTTGCTAGTTCAGATGGAAGACTGGTGCTAGTTCAGAAGGAAGACTGTTGCTAGTTCAGGAGGAAGACTGGTGCTAGTTCAGAAGGAAGACTGTTGCTAGTTCAGAAGGAAGACTGTTGCTAGTTCAGAAGGAAGACTGTTGCTAGTTAAGAAGGAAGACTGTTGCTAGTTCAGAAGGAAGACAGGTTATTCAAGTTACTTGAAAGACTGGAAGTTTCAGTTTAGTACATAAATATATTGAATAAAGGTAAGAGTATTCTGGGATATATTTCTAGATGTTGTAGCACCAATATATCTAATAGAATTGTTCACCTTGCTCCTGCCCTTGTTGAGCCCCAGTTGGATTATACTGTTCATTGTTGGTCTCTGTATTACAGAATGAACATAAGTTCACTTGATCTTGTTCAGAGAATAATAACAATCAATAACAGGAATTAGAAACCTCCTTTATGAAGAGAGATTAAGAAAAACTAAATTCACATTGTCTTATTCGTCCTTTATGTACCTCTAGGCGGCCCTTTATGTGCCTCTAGGCGGTCCTTTATGTGCCTCTAGGCGGCCCTTTATGTGCCTCTTGGCGGCGCCTTTATATGCCTCTAGGCGGCCCTTTATGTGCCTCTAGGCGGCCCTTTATGTACCTCTAGGCGGCCCTTTATGTGCCTCTAGGCGGCTCTTTATGTGCCTCTAGGCGGCCCTTTATGTGCCTCTAGGCGGTCCTTTATGTGCCTCTAGGCGGCCCTTTATGTGCCTCTAGGCGGCGCCTATATGTGCCTCTAGGCGGCCCTTTATGTGCCTCTAGGCGGCCCTTTATGTGCCTCCAGGCGCCCCTTTATGTGCCTCCAGGCGCCCCTTTATGTGCCTCCAGGCGGCCCTTAATGTGCCTCTAGGCGGCCCCTTTATGTGCCTCTAGGATGCCCCTTTATGTGCCTCTAGGCGCCCCTTTATGTGCCTCTAGGCTGCCCTTTATGTGCCTCCAGGCGCCCCTTTATGTGCCTCTAGGCGGCCCTTTATGTACCTCTAGGCGCCTCTTTATGTGCCTCTAGGCGACCCTTTATGTGCCTCTAGGCGGCCCTTTATGTGCCTCTAGGCGCCCCTTTATGTGCCTCTAGGCGCTCCTTTATGTGCCTCTAGGCGGCCCCTTTATGTGCCTCTAGGCTGCCCTTTATGTGCCTCTAGGCGCCCCTTTATGTGCCTCTAGGATGCCCTTTATGTGCCTCTAGGCGGCCCTTTATGTGCCTCTAGGCTGCCCTTTATGTGCCTCCAGGCGACACCTTTATGTGCCTCTAGGCGACCCTTTATGTACCTCTAGGCGGCCCTTTATGTACCTCTAGGCGGCTCTTTATGCGCCTCTAGACGGCCCCTTTATGTACCTCTAGGCGGCACTTTTTGTGCCTCTAGGTGGCCTTTTATGTACCTCTAGGCGGCTCTTTAGGCGCCTCTAGACGGCCCCTTTATGTACCTCTAGGCGGCCCTTTATGTACCTCTAGGCGGCTCTTTATGTGCCTCTAGGCGGCCCCTTTATGTGCCTCTAGGCGACCTCTTTATGTGCCTCTAGGCGGCCCCTTTATGTACCTCTAGGCGGCCCTTTATGTGCCTCTAGGCGGCCCTTTATGTGCCTCTAGGTGGCCCTTTATGTGCCTCCAGGCGGCCCTTTATGTGCCTCTAGGTGGCCCTTTATGTGCCTCTAGGCAGCCCTTTATATGCCTCTAGGCGACCCTTTATGTGCCTTTAGGCGCCTCTTTATGTGCCTCTAGGCTGCCCTTTATGTGCCTCTAGGCGACCTCTTTATGTGCCTCTAGGCGGCCCCTTTATGTGCCTCTAGGCTGCCCTTTATGTGCCTCTAGGCGCCCCTTTATGTGCCTCTAGGCGGCCCCTTTATGTGCCTCTAGGCGGCCCCTTTATGTGCCTCTAGGATGCCCCTTTATGTGCCTCTAGGCGGCCCCTTTATGTGCCTCTAGGCGGCCCTTTATGTGCCTCTAGGCGGCCCTTTATGTACCTCTAGGCGGCCCCTTTATGTGCCTCTAGGCTGCCCTTTATGTGCCTCTAGGCGCCCCTTTATGTGCCTCTAGGATGCCCCTTTATGTGCCTCTAGGATGCCCCTTTATGTGCCTCTAGGCGGCCCCTTTATGTGCCTCTAGTCGGCCCTTTATGCGCCTCTAGGCGGCCCTTTATGTGCCTCTAGGCTGCCCTTTATGTGCCTCTAGGCGCCCCTGTATGTGCCTCTAGGATGCCCTTTATGTGCCTCTAGGCGCCCCTTTATGTGCCTCTAGGCGACCCTTTATGTACCTCTAGGCGGCCCTTTATGTGCCTCTCGGCGGCCCTTTATGTGCCTCTAGGCGGCCCTTTATGTCCCTCTAGGCGGCCCTTTATGTGCCTCTATGCGGCCCTTTATGTACCTCTAGGCGGCCCTTTATGTGCCTTTATGCGGCCCTTTATGTGCCTCTAGGCGGCCCATTATGTGCCTCTAGGCGGCCCTTTATGTGCCTCTAGGCGGCGCCTTTATGTGCCTCTAGGCGGCCCTTTATGTGCCTCTAGGCGGCCCTTTATGTGCCTCTAGGCGGTCTTTTATGTGCCTCTAGACGGCCCTTTGTGTGCCTGTAGGCGGCCCTTTATGTACCTCAAGGCCGCCCTTTATGTGCCTCTAGGCGGCCCCTTTATGTGCCTCTAGGCGGCCCTTTATGTGCCTCTAGGCGGCCCCTTTATGTACCTCTAGGCGGCCCTTAATGAGCCATTAGGCGACCCTTTATGTGCCTCTTGGCGGCCCCTTTATGTACCTATAGGCGGCCCTTTATGTGCCTCTAGGCGGCCCTTTATGTGACTCTAGGCGGCCCTTTATGTGACTCTAGGCGGCCCTTTATGTGCCTCTAGGCGGTCCTTTATGTACCTCTAGGCGGCCCTTTATGTGCCTCTAGACGGCTCCTTTATGTGCCTCAAGGCGGCCCTTTATGTGCTTCTAGGCGGCCCCCTTTATGATCCTCTAGGAGGCCCTTTATGTGCCTCTAGGCGGCCCGTTTATGTGCCTCTAGGCGGCCCCTTTATGTGCCTCTAGGCGGCCCTTTATGTGCCTCTAGGCGGCCCCTTTATGTGCCTCTAGGCGGCCCTTTATGTACCTCTAAGCGAACCTTTTATGTACCTCTAGGTGGACCCTTTATGTACCTCTAGGCGGCCCTTTATGCACCTCTAGGCGGACCTTTATGTGCCTCTAGGCGGCCCTTTATGTCCCTCTAGGCGGCCCTTTATGTGCCTCTAGGCGGCGCCTTTATGTGCCTCTAGGCGGCCCATTATGTGCTTCTAGGCGCCCCTTTATGTGCCTCTAGGCGGCCCTTTATGTACCTCTAAGCGAACCTTTTATGTACCTTTAGGTGGCCCTTAATGTGCCTCTAGGCGGCCCTTTATGCACCTCTAGGCGGTCCTTTATGTACCTCTAGGCGGTCCTTTATGTTCCTCTAGGCTGCGCCTTTATGTGCCTCTAGGCGGCCCCTTTTGTGCCTCTAGGCGGCCTCTTTATGCACCTCTAGGCGGCCTTTTATGTACCTCTAGGCGGCCCTTTATGTGCCTTCAGGCGGCCCTTTATGTACCTCTAGAATGCCCCCTTTATATGCCTCTAGGCGACCCTTTATGTGCCTTTAGGCGCCCCTTTATGTTCCTCTAGGCTGCCCTTTATGTGCCTCTAGGCGCCCCTTTATGTGCCTCTAGGCGCCCCTTTATGTGCCTCTAGGCGGCCCTTTATGTGCCTCTAGGTGGCCCTTTATGTGCCTCCAGGCGGCCCTTTATGTGCCTCTAGGTGGCCCTTTATGTGCCTCTAGGCAGCCCTTTATATGCCTCTAGGCGACCCTTTATGTGCCTTTAGGCGCCTCTTTATGTGCCTCTAGGCTGCCCTTTATGTGCCTCTAGGCGACCTCTTTATGTGCCTCTAGGCGGCCCCTTTATGTGCCTCTAGGCTGCCCTTTATGTGCCTCTAGGCGCCCCTTTATGTGCCTCTAGGCGGCCCCTTTATGTGCCTCTAGGCGGCCCCTTTATGTGCCTCTAGGATGCCCCTTTATGTGCCTCTAGGCGGCCCCTTTATGTGCCTCTAGGCGGCCCTTTATGTGCCTCTAGGCGGCCCTTTATGTACCTCTAGGCGGCCCCTTTATGTGCCTCTAGGCTGCCCTTTATGTGCCTCTAGGCGCCCCTTTATGTGCCTCTAGGATGCCCCTTTATGTGCCTCTAGGATGCCCCTTTATGTGCCTCTAGGCGGCCCCTTTATGTGCCTCTAGTCGGCCCTTTATGCGCCTCTAGGCGGCCCTTTATGTGCCTCTAGGCTGCCCTTTATGTGCCTCTAGGCGCCCCTGTATGTGCCTCTAGGATGCCCTTTATGTGCCTCTAGGCGCCCCTTTATGTGCCTCTAGGCGACCCTTTATGTACCTCTAGGCGGCCCTTTATGTGCCTCTCGGCGGCCCTTTATGTGCCTCTAGGCGGCCCTTTATGTCCCTCTAGGCGGCCCTTTATGTGCCTCTATGCGGCCCTTTATGTACCTCTAGGCGGCCCTTTATGTGCCTTTATGCGGCCCTTTATGTGCCTCTAGGCGGCCCATTATGTGCCTCTAGGCGGCCCTTTATGTGCCTCTAGGCGGCGCCTTTATGTGCCTCTAGGCGGCCCTTTATGTGCCTCTAGGCGGCCCTTTATGTGCCTCTAGGCGGTCTTTTATGTGCCTCTAGACGGCCCTTTGTGTGCCTGTAGGCGGCCCTTTATGTACCTCAAGGCCGCCCTTTATGTGCCTCTAGGCGGCCCCTTTATGTGCCTCTAGGCGGCCCTTTATGTGCCTCTAGGCGGCCCCTTTATGTACCTCTAGGCGGACCTTAATGAGCCATTAGGCGACCCTTTATGTGCCTCTTGGCGGCCCCTTTATGTACCTATAGGCGGCCCTTTATGTGCCTCTAGGCGGCCCTTTATGTGACTCTAGGCGGCCCTTTATGTGACTCTAGGCGGCCCTTTATGTGCCTCTAGGCGGCCCTTTATGTACCTCTAGGCGGCCCTTTATGTGCCTCTAGACGGCTCCTTTATGTGCCTCAAGGCGGCCCTTTATGTGCTTCTAGGCGGCCCCCTTTATGATCCTCTAGGAGGCCCTTTATGTGCCTCTAGGCGGCCCGTTTATGTGCCTCTAGGCGGCCCCTTTATGTGCCTCTAGGCGGCCCTTTATGTGCCTCTAGGCGGCCCCTTTATGTGCCTCTAGGCGGCCCTTTATGTACCTCTAAGCGAACCTTTTATGTACCTCTAGGTGGACCCTTTATGTACCTCTAGGCGGCCCTTTATGCACCTCTAGGCGGCCCTTTATGTGCCTCTAGGCGGCCCTTTATGTCCCTCTAGGCGGCCCTTTATGTGCCTCTATGCGGCCCTTTATGTACCTCTAGGCGGCCCTTTATGTGCCTTTATGCGGCCCTTTATGTGCCTCTAGGCGGCCCTTTAGGTGCCTCTAGGCGGCCCTTTATGTGCCTCTAGGCGGCGCCTTTATGTGCCTCTAGGCGGCCCATTATGTGCTTCTAGGCGCCCCTTTATGTGCCTCTAGGCGGCCCTTTATGTACCTCTAAGCGAACCTTTTATGTACCTTTAGGTGGCCCTTTATGTGCCTCTAGGCGGCCCTTTATGCACCTCTAGGCGGTCCTTTATGTACCTCTAGGCGGTCCTTTATGTTCCTCTAGGCTGCGCCTTTATGTGCCTCTAGGCGGCCCTTTTTGTGCCTCTAGGCGGCCTCTTTATGCACCTCTAGGCGGCCTTTTATGTACCTCTAGGCGGCCCTTTATGTGCCTTCAGGCGGCCCTTTATGTACCTCTAGGATGCCCCCTTTATATGCCTCTAGGCGACCCTTTATGTGCCTTTAGGCGCCCCTTTATGTTCCTCTAGGCTGCCCTTTATGTGCCTCTAGGCGCCCCTTTATGTGCCTCTAGGCGGCCCCTTTATGTGCCTCTAGGCTGCCCTTTATGTGCCTCTAGGGTGCCCTTTATGTGCCTCTAGGCGCCCCTTTATGTGCCTATAGGATGCCCCTTTATGTGCCTCTAGGCGGCCCCTTTATGTGCCTCTAGGCTGCCCTTTGTGTGCCTAGAGGCGCCCCTTTATGTGCCTCTAGGCGACCCTTTATGTACCTCCAGGTGGCCTTTTATGTGCCTCTAGGCGGCCCTTTATGTACCTCTAGGCGGCTCTTTATGTGCCTCTCGGCGGCCCTTTATGTGCCTCTAGGCGGCTCTTTATGCGCCTCTAGGCGGCCATTTATGTGCTTCTAGGCGGCACTATATGTACTTCTAGTCAGCCCCTTTATTTGCCTCTGAGCGGCCCTTTATATACCTCTAAGCGGCCCCTTTATGTGCCTCTAGGCGGCCCTTTATGTGCCTTTAGGCGGACCTTTATGTGCCTCGAGGCGGCCCTTTATGTACCTCAAGGCGGCCCTTTATGTGCCTCTAGGCGGCCCTTTATGTGCCTCTAGGCGGCCCTTTATGAGCCTCTAGGCGGCCCTTTATGGGCCTCTAGGCGGCCCTTTATGAGCCTCTAGGCGGCCCTTTATGTGCCTCGACGCGGCCCTTTATGTGCCTCTAGGCGGCCCTTTATGCGCCTCTAGGCGGCCCTTTATGTGCCTCTAGGCGGCCCTTTATGTGCCTCCAGGCGGCCCCTTTATGTGCTTCTAGGCGGCCCATTATGAGCCTCTAGGCGGCCCTTTATGCGCCTCTAGGCTGCCCCTTTGTGTGCCTCTAGGCGGCCCATTATGAGCCTCTAGGCGGCCCTTTGTTTGCCTCTTGGTGGCCCCTTTATGTGCCTCTAGGCGGCCCCTTTATGTGCCTCTAGGCGGCCCTTTATATACCTCTAGGCGGCTCCTTTATGCGCCTCTAGGCGGCCCTTTATGTACCTCTAGGTGGCCCTTTATGTACCTCTAGGCGGCTCCTTTATGTGCCTCTAGGTGGCACCTTTATGTGCCTCGAGGCGGCTCCTTTATGTGCCTCTACGCGGCTCCTTTATGTGCCTCTACGCGGCACCTTTATGTGCCTCTAGGCGGCCCTTTATGTGCCTCTAGGCGGCCCCTTTATGCGCCTCTAGGCGGCCATTTTATGTGCCTCTAGGCGGCCATTTTATGTGCCTCTAGTCGGCCATTTTATATGATGAGCCTCTACGCGGCCCTCCATCGTTGCTCCTATAAGAGACTCTCAGAGGACGGAAGTTTACTTGTAGTAAACTCCATGTAAGTTGTTAACATTATACTGTGAATATTGTCCACAAGAGAGCGGAGGGGGAGAGGGCGATCTACACAGAAGCTCAGCTGGGAACCCTTGCAAGAAAATAAATAATTAATTCAAAGCCTAATTAATATGATATAGCAATGTTCGTGGTAGGGGGGTAGCTTTGGTACTCTTTAGAGTTGTACTCCCTACATATATGCCATTCCCTGTTGGGCACATACCCAGCAGGAATTACTGTTAGAAATTAGGTGAGGCTAGCTCCCTGAGTAGGGTCTTCTAGCTCGCATAGGCAGAGAAGCAGACATTATTTTTTATTGATACAGATTCGTCATTTCTTGTTCTACTTTGTGTTGATGCAGTTAACAACTTATTATTACTACCTTCGATATAACTTTTCATCCTTTTGACAACATCAATAATATCAAATATACTTTCCGAAGAATGTGTAAACATAGCTTCCTTAATCTCTCTTAATAAGGGAGATTTCCAATTCCTGAGATCAACTTTGTCATTCTTCTCTTTACGGGTTCAAGTTAAATTATGTCCAGTATATTGTATGTTGACCAAACTGAACTGCATAATCTAAATAGGTCCTTACAAGAGCAAGATAAAGGCAGAGAATAACATTACTAAATGCTACACCGTATATTTCTGTGTGAGAAAATGAGCACCATTACTCTACCTAAACCAGAAGCCAACACCACAATGATCACAGGAGTTAGGTCAAAATATTGACAAGTTTTAAGTTATAAAATATAACAAAATGCAGGAGGCAGACTTTGGAATTTTATTTGTTTTAGTGATCTCAAAAATGTATTTCTGGCCCAATGTTTAACACTAACATCTTGTTTTAATAACGTTAAATTGTTCTTCCAGATGACAGAAATCTGAAGAGAATAAAGACTGAAGAAATTAACTAGTTAAAGAACAAATTGAAAATAACAAATAAAGCTGGAATCGAATATTGCATTAACATGTGAACACATTTTGTAAAATTTGGTTTATTTAAAAATCACTTATATTTTTGGTCAATTAAGTGACTGTATTATGGGTAATGCAGTCGGATCATCACCGATTAGATCCGAGTTTGATTCCCTGGCAGTGTGAGATGGTCAGCCTCCTGATACCTCTGTTCACCTAGCAGTGAACATTAACCTGGAAATTAGTCAACTGTTGAGGGATGCATCCTGAGGAAGGTCTGTCGTTGGCTTAGGAAGGCCTACACAAGCCTAACAAGCTGCCCGTCTCCGACAGTGGGAAACAATGTTATGTTTTTAAACATAATATAATAACAAAACCAGCGTGGGACATTTACTGCTTGTGTGAAACTTGACAACAGTTGTGTGAGGTGAGAATCATACGGCCCAATATGGCGGCCTCGAGTCCTGTTATCCAACCGGAAGATGTGAACAGACTGCGGTATGGACTGGCTGTGACTAAGGCAGGACGAGACGCGCTAGCATGTGTGTTTATGTGGTCGTACCGAGGCACCTTCCCAGTAGTGACTTACCTCACTCAGGACTTGGGGTACACCAATGCTCAGTACAGGCGTGTCTTCGATGCTCAACAGAGGGATAAACTCGAAGCTTCCTCTGACGCGGCAACTTTTGACATCACCCTGTTGTATAAACTCCTGCAACGTGTGTGTGGTCTGGCTGAGATGAATGACCCCACGTGGACCACTCCAGGGCCTCAGGGACCATCACTTGAACACCTCATTTACAGCCTGAAGCAACACCGAAACACGTTGGCCCATGATAATGTGGGAATGTCAGAGCAAGATCTTACGTCAACACTGACGGAGCTCAGTGACTTATTGGCTGGCTGAGGCCGGCGTCCGGTGTAGGACAAACAGCCAGGATGTGGACCACGTGACCAGAGATGTCACCAAGTATATTGGTGGTCTGCTAGCGAAGGTCAGAGAGCAGCTGGATCCCTCAGATGTGGCGTACTTGCCACAGCTCCGCCAGGAGATTAAGGTGTTTAGAAGCCACATCACAGAAGAGGTTAAGCAGATGAGCAAGCAGGAGCTAACTGACGGGTATACACTGCTGTACCAGATTGTTCCCGCACCCTGGCTCCTCCTCAACATTAACTACAACCCAAGTCTTGCTTTTACACGACTACGACTCCTTGAAGATCCCGTCATAGGGGCAAGACCCTCCCACGCTGCCAAGGGTCAGGATATAAACTATGAAGACATCTTGAGTATGAGACGAGAGGACGGAAGAGTCCCTCAATGTGTCCTCCTGACGGGGGAAGGTGGTATGGGCAAGACAACTTTACTCAAGCTCATCCTCGAGAAGTGGGTAGAGGACCCTGCTGCCATACGTCACCTGGGCACTGTGGACCTCGTTTTCTATGTACAGTGCAGGGACTCACATCTTAATACCTTCGATGATCTCCTCCGCCAGTTGCTGCCTCAAACACTTAGTGATTCTGGTGCCGACTTCCAGCTGTTTAAAGAGATAATCCTGAGCTTAAATATATTAGTCCTGATTGACGGCTACGACGAGGTCAACGACCATTCAGGAAGGCTGGTGAAGGAGCTGTTGCACCTGCCTGGCAAGGATGTGAGGTTGGTGATAACCACACGGCCGGGGTGGGACCAACAACTGTCACAGCTCGTCCCACACACCAGACCTCGCTGCAACATCCTCGTCTTGGGCATCACTCCAGAACGTCGCGTGGAGTTCGCCGAGAGAACCATCAAGGTGCTGGTGGAGGAAGAGTGCCAACGGAGTGTCATCACAGGGAGGTTTACCCAGCGGCTGGATCAGATGAGTCAGTTCCTGGGTGAGTACCTCAACACTCCACTCACCTTGACCTTGTTGGCGCTGCTGTGTGTCGAGGCTCCAGAAGAATTTAACAATCTCACCACAAACACTCAAGTCTACGAGAAGATTCATGACTTCATAACCAACAAACTGGTGTCCAGACTCACAGACAAACACGTGACCGAACCCAAAGGAAAATGTGACAAAAATGTGAAAAAGTTTTTGAGGTTCTTAGAAGAGATTAGTTTAAGAGGGATCCAGAGGCAGGAGTACGACCTTTGGCCGGAGACGGAATCTGAGATTAGGGAGAAGTGTGACACTCTGGGACTGCCGCAGGAGGAGGTCTTGTCCAACTATTTCACAAGAACCAGCTACCGTCGGGGCCTCAATGTGGTGTGGGTGTTTAGCTATTTTCACGCCAGGTACCAGGAGTATTGTGCCAGCAGAAGGCTGGTCGCTCTCTTGTTGAAGGCTGAGCAAGACCGAGGTGATCAAGCATCACACCGTGTGTCAGGGGAAAGCTCTATTATCATTGACCTCTTGGTGGATGTTGTGGTGTGGGTGATTGGCTATTTTCACGCCAGGTACCAGGAGTATTGTGCCAGCAGGAGGCAGGTCGATCTCTTGTTGAAGGCTGAGCAAGACCGAAGTGATCCAGCATCACACCGTGTGTCAGGGAAAAGCTCTATAATCATTGACCTCTTGGTGGATGTTGTACGTAAGGAAAAACGCTCCTTGGGAGATCACCTGAGAGGGTCAAAGTTTGATATTAGCGACGTGCAACAAGAGTTTAGTGAGCGTCCCAGATGGCAGAACATTTTAGTCAGCACTACCGGGGTGCTGTGTGCCCGGGGAGTAGAGCACAGGTTCATTACTCACATAATTGACCTGTGCAAGATGGTTACGTATAAGACTGACGAGCTGTTGAAGCATGTAGCAGAGTCCCGCGGGAGTGAGCACGTCATCCAAGCCGTGTGTGAGAAGCTGCGTACAGAACACAGGTGGAGAATAAACAGTGTTGACTCGTGGGTTGTCCTGCCGCTTGTTCTTAAGAAGGTGACACCTAAGAACATTTCCCTAAACATAAACGATACACCCCAACTAAAGCAGTGTCTGTCTACACTGTCAGTGCTGGCAAAAATGAAGGTAACCATATCCTTAGATCTGCACTATTATTTATACAGCGAAGAGAGTAGTGTTATAACAAAACAATGTTTGGAGAGGCTGACAGCCCCCGGCAGTAAGTGTACCTTAGAGGAGTTTGTTGGTGTCTTGTCTGAGGCAGCCATACCCCTCCTGCCTCACACCCTCAAGAGACTCCGCCTGTACCTCACACCACACCAACAGCCCGTCCTCATCCGTCACCTGCCTCGCCTTCCTCACCTGCAGCGTCTTGGTAAATATTCAGATTTTCCACCATAATTTTTAGGGTTATTTATTAATACCAAAATTACGCAAAGGGCTTCATTCGTCATGTTTAATATAGTAATTCAGATTTACATTGTTTACATATATGTTTACAACCTTATGGACGAAAGACTCCATATATTGTTTACAAACATAATCACCTTAAGGGAGACAAACACCTTATATTGTTTACAAATATATTCATCTTATGGACGACAAACACCTGATATTGTTTACAAATATAGTCACCTTAAGAGCAACAAACACCTTATATTGTTTACAAATATAGTCACCTTAAGGGTGACAAACACCTTATATTGTTTACAAATATAGTCACCTTAAGGGTGACAAACACCTTATATTGTTTACAAATATAGTCACCTTAAGGGAGACAAACACCTTATATTGTTTACAAATATAGTCACCTTAAGGGAGACAAACACCTTATATTGTTTACAAATATAGTCACCTTAAGGGTGACAAACCTTCTACTTTGATTACAAATATAGACTTATTAAGGGCGACTATTCCATGAATAATAAATTTTCGAAACATTCCGCTGCTGTATATATTCTTGTGCATAAATAATTTCATGAAGTATTTAGCGACGCCAAACTTTTGGTTCAGATGACTTACCACTTTGACTTTGACTCGTGTTACAGATCTCCTTTCACTGTGACCTAATTCTTGTTCAAGATGACCTTTCATTGTGACCTAATTCCTGTTCAAGATGACCTTTCACTGTGACCTAATTCTTGTTCAAGATGACCTTTCATTGTGACCTAATTCCTGTTCAAGATGACCTTTTACTGTGACCTAATTCCTGTTCAAGATGACCTTTCACTGTGACCTAATTCCTGTTCAAGATGACCTTTTACTGTGACCTAATTCCTGTTCAGGATGACCTTTCACTGTGACCTAATTCCTGTTCAAGATGACCTTTCAATGTGACCTAATTCCTGTTCAAGATGACCTTTCATTGTGACCTAATTCCTGTTCAAGATGACCTTTTACTGTGACCTAATTCCTGTTCAAGATGAACTTTCACTGTGACCTAATTCCTGTTCAAGATGACCTTTTACTGTGACCTAATTCCGGTTCAGGATGACCTTTCACTGTGACCTAATTCCTGTTCAAGATGACCTTTCTCTGTGACCTAATTCCTGTTCAAGATGACCTTTCACTGTGACCTAATTCCTGTTCAAAATGACCATTTACTGTGACCTAATTTCTGTTCAAGATGACCTTTAATTGTGACCTAATTCCTGTTCAAGATGACCTTTCATTGTGACCTAATTCCTGTTTAAGATGACCTTTTACTGCGACCTAATTCCTGTTCAAGAAGACCTTTCACATTGAACTAATTCCTGCTTAAAATGACCTTTCAGTGAGACCTAATTCCTGTCCAAGATGACCTTTTACTGTGACCTTGATCCCTTGGTTAATTAGACCTTCCGTAACCTTGATCCTTAATTCAGGTGACCCATCTATCCCTGTGACCTTGATACTTGGTCCAGATGACCTTTCACTGTGACCTTGACTTAGTTTATATGACCTTCTAATGCGGCCTTGACCATTGATAAAGATGACCATGACTGTGACCTTGACCATGATACAGATGACCTTGACCATTGATACAGATGACCTTGACTGTGACCTTGACCATTGATAGAGATGACCTTGACCATTGACACAGATGACCTTGACTGTGACCTTGACCATTGATACAGATGACCTTGACCATTGATACAGATAACCTTGGCAATTGATACAGATAACCTTGACAATTGATACAGATGACCTTGACTGTGACCTTGACCATTGATACAGATAACATTGACCATTGATACAGATAAACTTGACAATTGATACAGATGACCTTGACCATTGATACAGATGACCTTGACTGTGACCTTGACCATTGATACAGATGACCTTGACCATTGATACAGATAACCTTGACAATTGATAGAGATAACTTTGACTGTGACCTTGACAATTGATACAGATGACCTTGACTGTGACCTTGACCATTGATACAGATAACTTTGACAATTAATACAGATAACCTTGACTGTGACCTTGACAATTGATACTGATAACCTTGACTGTGACCTTGACAATTGACACAGATGACCTTGACCATTGATACAGATGACCTTGACCGTGGCTTTTAAAAGCTATTAATACATAGTTTAGATGCTATTAATACTGTCCAAAATACGGACTTGTCATCAGGTAATAAACCCAGCAGTAAGGTGAGTGGATGGCTCAGTATGTCTTCTTGTTATATCTTAGAACATACCAGTAACGACCGTGACTGTATCTCAGTGTATGTCTTCAGACATTGACCTGGACGCCCCGGGCTACATGGACCCGGACACCCTGGACGCCACGGGCTACGTGGTCCCGGACACCCTGGACGCCACGGGCTACGTTGTCCCGGACACCCTGGACGCCACGGGCTACGTAGACCCGGACACCCTGGACGCCACGGGCTACGTGGACCCGGACACCCTGGACGCCACGGGCTACGTGGACCCGTACACCCTGGACGCCACGGGCTACGTGGTCCCGGACACCCTGGACGCCACGGGCTACGTGGACCCGGACACCCTGGACGCCACGGGCTACGTGGACCCGGACACCCTGGACGCCACGGGCTACGTGGACCCGGACACCCTGGACGCCACGGGCTACGTGGACCCGGACACCCTGGACGCCACGGGCTACGTTGTCCCGGACACCCTGGACGCCACGGGCTACGTGGACCCGGACACCCTGGACGCCACGGGCTACGTGGACCCGTACACCCTGGACGCCACGGGCTACGTGGTCCCGGACACCCTGGACGCCACGGGCTACGTGGACCCGGACACCCTGGACGCCAAGGGCAACGTGGACCCGGACACCATGGACGCCACGGTCTACGTGGACCCGGACACCCTGGACGCCACGGGCTACGTGGACCCGGACACCCTGGACGCCACGGGCTACGTGGACCCGGACACACTGGGCAGTCTGTCGTACCAGGGAAGGGAGCTCCACCTGACCATCAGGCGGCGCCTCACTGATGACGACCCCGCCATAGACTGGTGCTGCCACCTGGCGGCTCAGCTGTGTCCTCCCTCATGAGAAGGGTATAGTCTCCTGTACTTCCCTGACACGCGTCTCACCAGTACGTATTGACTACATTTTAACACGTGAATATCTGTAACTCAGTTGTTTAATTCACAGTGCTTCCAGTGGTTTCAAAAATATTTTTACATTAAAAGTCATGAATTAGAGAACTTATAAGGCTTCTTGAGTAACTTTGAGCACCGTTTAGCGACCAAGAATATTCATTAAGCAAGCTTCACTGCTTATAAGATAACACTGATCAATATTTAGCCCAACATTGTCTTGCTTAATACAAGCTAGATTTACTTGATATAAGTTTTCTTTGGCATGAGTGTGTGACATAGACAGGTGTGGGTGGGGAGAGTAGCCAGGTGTGGACTTTAGTGTTCCCTCTCATGTGCAGGTGTGGGTCGGGAAAGTAGCCAGGTGTGGGCTTCCGTGTTCCATCTTATGTGCAGGTGTGGGTCGGAAGAGTAGCCAGGTGTGGGCTTCCGTGTTCCCTCTCATCTACAGGTGTGGGTCGGGAGAGTAGCCAGGTGTGACAACGTTTGTTTTCATGTATTAGGTACGGTATTGTGTGGTTGTAAATAAGTTGCCACAACTTACTGCACAACTTTGGCTAAACAATTTTGAGACCGTGTCGCAACCTTAAATGTTGCATAAAAATCGTTTTCCTGATTGATGGAATATATTTAAAAAATGTAGAAATATTTTAAAAATATATTTCTACATATACTAGAAATAAAACTGAAGCATAATAAAAGGTAGGTTAAAAATATTTTATTCATTACTTTCACTTAATGGAGAATCCATGGTAGTCGTGGTTGATGGTTGCGGTGGATGATGGTAGTGTTTGTTGGTAGTTGTGGTGGTTGATTGTTGTGGTGGTTGATTGTTGTGGTGGTTGATGGTTGCGGTGGATGATGGTAGTGTTTGTTGGTAGTTGTGGTGGTTGATTGTTGTGGTGGTTGATGGTTGTGGTGGTTGATTGTTGTGGTGGTTGATGGTTGTGGTGGTTAATGGTTGTGGTGGTTGATAGTTGTGGTGGTTGATGGTTGTGGTGGTTGATTGTTGTGGTGGTTGATGGTTGTGGTGGTTGATGGTTGTGGTGGTTGATTGTTGTGATGGATGATGGTTTTGGTGGTTGATTATTGTGGTGGTTGATTGTTGTGGTGGGTGATTGTTGTGGTGGTTGATTATTGTGGTGGTTGATGGTTGTGGTGGTTGATTATTATGGTAGTTGATGGTTGTGGTGGTTGATTGTTGTGGTGGTTGATGGTTGTGGTGGTTGATGGTTGTTGTGGTTGATTGTTGTGGTGGTTAATGGTTGTGGTGGTTGATTGTTGTTGTGGTTAATTATTGTGGGGGTTGATTGTTGTTGTGGTTAATGGTTGTGGGGGTTAATTATTGTGGTGGTTGATGGTTGTGGTGGTTGATTGTTGTGGTGGTTAATGGTTGTGGTGGTTGATTGTTGTGGTGGTTAATGGTTGTGGGGGTTGATTGTTGTGGTGGTTGATGGTTGTGGTGGTTAATTATTGTGGTGGTTGATGGTTGTGGTGGTTGATTGTTGTGGTGGTTGATTGTTGTGGTGGTTGATGGGTGTGGTTGGGGGGTTAATTGCAGTGGTGGTTGTTGTGGTTCGTGATGGTAGTGGTTGATTGTTGTACTTTATGTAGTGGCGATTGTTGGTTATAGTTCGCGTGGGTGGTGGTTTATTGTGTTGTTTGGTGGTAGTGGTGGTTGATTGTTGGTGGTAGTGGTGGTTGATTGTTGAGGTTGTTGGTGGTGGTTTATGGTTGTTGGTGGTTGATAGTTGTGGTTAATGGTAGTGGTTGTTGATAGTAGTGGTTGAGGGCAGTGGTAGATGGTGGTTGTGGTCGTTTGTGGTTGACTGTACTGGTAGTTGTTGAGGTTCGTGATATTGGTGGTTGATTGTTGTATTTTGTGGTAGTGGTGGTTGATTATATTTGGCAGTAGTGGTGGTTGATTGTTGTTGGTGGTAGGGGTGGTTGATTGTTGTGGTTGGTGTTGGTTTATGGTTGTTGTTGATAGTAGTGGTGATTGATTGTTGTGGTTGTTGATGATTGTTTAGGTTGATGGTTATTGATAGTAGTTAAAATTGAAATTGAAATAAGTTTATTGAGGTAAAATACTGACAAAGGGATGAGGTAGCTCAAGCTATTCTCACCCCGTTCAGTACAACGTGTTCATACATATATAGACACACATCACAAACAATAAACATATTACCGAACATTCTGAGAGATAAACATATACATTTCCTCCTTTACACAAGTAGTATGGTATCAGACGTACACACAAATACTTTTATGACTTAGGTATACTGTATAGACAATTTGCAAGAGACATGCAGATAATTCAACAAAAGATTACAGTCTTGGTGCAAAATTCTTATATCTCTCCAGAATATTATCAACCTTTCCGTTGTGACACATCCAGGCTATTTGTTCAGGAACAGTCCTTATCCCAATGTTTCTATATACATTAATCAACGGACAATCAAGAACATAATGGGCAAGGGTGTGAGACCTTAACATACCACATAGTTGACACTTCCTGTCATTATCATGAACATCTATCCCATATTCCCAGTAATATTTGTACCCAAGCCTGAGCCGCATGTACACAGTCACTCCAAGCATTTCTCCTTTTACCATAAGTGAAATGGGTGTTTTGACTAACACACACATGTAGTGTTGCATGGTTTGACTTCCCTCATACATTATACCTCTCCTCGCCACTTCTGCCTGTGCCTGAATATTTCTGATTATGCTTCTTATTTGTCTCATTGTGAATTCACATTCGATGTCAACTTGTTGTTTTAATGTGGCACGTTTGGCCAAGTCATCCGCCACCTCGTTGAGCACTATTCCAACATGAGATGGAATCCACATGAATTTCACATTGTGACCTTTCAGCTGTATCTCAATTATTCTTTTCTTACACTCCTCAACTATGGACATGAAGACTGGATTTCGACTGTTTAAGGACTCAAGTGCTCCTCGGCTATCGACAAATACAAAAACATCTTTGTCGTCATGACGTACTTCCTCCAAACACGCCAGAATGGCCTGCAGTTGAGCACTGATAGTAATGGTGGTTGGTTGTTGTAGTTAGAGGAGGAGGTCGAGGAGGAAGGAGGAGGAGTAAGGAGGAGAAAGAGGAGGAAGGAGAAGGTCGAGGAGGAAGGAGAAGGTCGAGGAGGAAGGAGAAGGTCGAGGAGGAAGGAGAAGGTCGAGGAGGAAGGAGAAGGTCAAGGAAGAAAGAGGAGAAGGTCGAGGAGGAAGAATGAGAAGATCGAGGAGGAAGTAGAAGGTCAAGGAAGAAAGAGGAGAAGGTCGAGGAGGAAGAATGAGAAGGTCGAGGAGGAGAAGGTGTTGGTGGTGGCTGTTGGTTGTTGTTAGTGGATATTGATAGTTGAAGAACATAGAAGGATTAGGAAAAATAAGGAAGGCAGGAACGAGAAGGAAGTTTAAGGTAGGAGTAGGAAGATTACGGAAGGTGGAGTGGTGTGTGGCAGTGGTGGAGAGTGGTGTGTGGCAGTGGTGGAGAGTGGTGTGTGACAGTGGTGGAGAGTGGTGTGTGGCAGTGGTGGAAAGTGGTGTGTGACAGTGGTGGAGAGTGGTGTGTGACAGTGGTGGAGAGTGGTGTGTGACAGTGGTGGAGAGTGGTGTGTGGCAGTGGTGGAGAGTGGTGTGTGACAGTGGTAGAGAGTGGTGTGTGACAGTGGTGGAGAGTGGTGTGTGGCAGTGGTGGAAAGTGGTGTGTGACAGTGGTGGAGAGTGGTGTGTGACAGTGGTGTGTGACAGTGGTGGAGAGTGGTGTGTGACAGTGGTGGAGAGTGGTGTGTGACAGTGGTGGAGAGTGGTGTGTGACAGTGGTGGAGAGTGGTGTGTGACAGTGGTGGAGAGTGGTGTGTGACAGTGGTGGAGAGTGGTGTGTGACAGTGGTGGAGAGTGGTGTGTGACAGTGGTGGAGAGTGGTGTGTGGCAGTGGTGGAGAGTGGTGTTGGACAGTGGTGGAGAGTGGTGTGTGGTAGTGATGGAGAGTGGTGAGGGACAGTGGTGGAGAGTGGTGTGTGACAATGGTGGAGAGTGGTGTGTGACAGTGGTGGAGAGTGGTGTGTGACAGTGGTGGAGAGTGGTGTGTGACAGTGGTGGAGAGTGGTGTGTGACAGTGGTGGAGAGTGGTGTGTGACAGTGGTGGAGAGTGGTGTGTGGCAGTGGTGGACAGAGGTGTGTGGCAGTGGTGGAGAGTAGGGTGTGACAGTGGTGGAAAGTGGTGTGTGGCAGTGGTGGAGAGTGGTGTGTGACAGTGGTGAAGAGTGGTGTGTGGCAGTGGTGGAGAGTGGTGTGTGACAGTGGTGGAGAGTGGTGTGTGACAGTGGTGGAGAGTGGTGTGTGGCAGTGGTGGAGAGTGGTGTGTGGCAGTGGTGGAGAGTGGTGTGTGACAGTGGTGGAGAGTGGTGTGTGACAGTGGTGGAGAGTGGTGTGTGGCAGTGGTGGAGAGTGGTGTGTGGCAGTGGTGGAGAGTGGTGTGTGACAGTGGTGGAGAGTGGTGTGTGACAGTGGTGGAGAGTGGTGTGTGACAGTGGTGGAGAGTGTTTTTTTATTATTATTATTTTCTACCACAGACGTGGCCACACATTTACAATGCTAACCAGCATATATACGTTTTCTTCTGTCCTCCATGGACAGGGTTAGAGAACAGTTAAACATATAATTCTGGGATTTATTGAACAATTAACCACATAAGGTGATTCGGTTCTTTTAAAATGCTAAGCTAGCCTACGTACGTAAATACATAGATATACAGATTTACGTATGCCCTACATAAAGTGTTCGAAGTGTCATTAATGTGCATTTACAAAGGCGAAGTGCAATTCTGATCAGCTTCCATATGTACTTTATTCACATACATATACATACACACACATATATACGTACAAATACATATATACATGTATATATACACACACTTGCATTCACATACATTTGTCTCTTTTACACTGACAGGGAGTGATAGCTGACAGAGAAACTAGTGTGCAATTAAGCACTTAATCACTGAAGGTGATTAAGGTGCTTTTCCAAGCTCAGGTTATATAGTTATATCACATACATACATCGTATATATGATACATTACATGGTCAATCTTGGAAACAAGTCCAAAATATCATCAAGTGTTCCAGTACTCATATAGTAATTACACAGTTCAGCATACCTCAGCCCACGAGGGCGAAAGTCAGACAATATGGGACATTCTACAATATAATGTTCATGTGTGTGCATGTTTTCTCTTTCACAAAGTTGACACATTGTGTACTCGACATTTGGGTTTTGAGAAAGCTGACAGATACGTCTATATCCCAGGCGAATTCTGGCCACTATGACATCACATTACCGGGTTCTTGTTCTATTAGTCCCATATATGAATGTCTCTTCACGATATCTATCATAATATTTAATGCTACAACTTTCAGGTCTTTGTGAATTTGTGTGGAGAGTGGTGTGTGGGAGTGGTGGACAGAGGTGTGTGACAGTGGTGGAGAGTGGTGTGTGGCAGTGGTGGACAGAGGTGTGTGGCAGTGGTGGAGAGTAGGGTGTGACAGTGGTGGAGAGTGGTGTGTGGCAGTGGTGGAGAGTGGTGTGTGGCAGTGGTGGAGAGTGGTGTGTGGCAGTGGTGGAGAGTAGGGTGTGACAGTGGTGGAGAGTGGTGTGTGGCAGTGGTGGAGAGTGGTGTGTGACAGTGGTGGAGAGTGGTGTGTGGCAGTGGTGGACAGAGGTGTGTGGCAGTGGTGGAGAGTAGGGTGTGACAGTGGTGGAAAGTGGTGTGTGGCAGTGGTGGAGAGTGGTGTGTGGCAGTGGTGGAGAGTGGTGTGTGACAGTGGTGGAGAGTGGTGTGTGACAGTGGTGGAGAGTGGTGTGTGACAGTGGTGGAGAGTGGTGTGTGGCAGTGGTGGACAGAGGTGTGTGACAGTGGTGGAGAGTGGTGTGTGGCAGTGGTGGAGAGTGGTGTGTGGCAGTGGTGGAGAGTAGTGTGTGACAGTGGTGGAGAGTGGTGTGTGGCAGTGGTGGACAGAGGTGTGTGGCAGTGGTGGAGAGTGGTGTGTGGCAGTGGTGGACAGAGGTGTGTGGCAGTGGTGGAGAGTGGTGTGTGGCAGTGGTGGAGAGTGGTGTGTGGCAGTGGTGGAGAGTGGTGTGTGGCAGTGGTGGACAGAGGTGTGTGACAGTGGTGGACAGAGGTGTGTGGCAGTGGTGGAGAGTGGTGTGTGGCAGTGGTGGAGAGTGGTGTGTGGCAGTGGTGGAGAGTGGTGTGTGGCAGTGGTGGACAGAGGTGTGTGACAGTGGTGGAGAGTAGGGTGTGACAGTGGTGGAGAGTGGTGTGTGACAGTGGTGGAGAGTGGTGTGTGGCAGTGGTGGACAGAGGTGTGTGACAGTGGTGGAGAGTGGTGTGTGGTAGTGGTGGACAGAGGTGTGTAGCAGTGGTGGAGAGTGGTGTGTGGCAGTGGTGGACAGTGGTGTGTGACAGTGGTGGAGAGTGGTGTGTGGCAGTGGTGGACAGAGGTGTGTGACAGTGGTGGAGAGTAGGGTGTGACAGTAGTGGAGAGTGGAGTGTGACAGTGGTGGAGAGGTGGAGAGTGGTGCGTGACAGTAGTGGAGAGTGGTGTGTAGCAGTGGTGGACAGAGGTGTGTGACAGTGGTGGAGAGTAGGGCGTGACAGTAGTGGAGAGTGGAGTGTGACAGTGGTGGAGAGGTGGAGAGTGGTGCGTGACAGTGGTGGAGAGTGGTGTGTGGCAGAGGTGGAGAGTGGTGTGTGGCAGTGGTGGAGAGTGGTGTGTGGCAGTGGTGGAGAGTAGTGAGGGGAAGTAGTGGAGAGTGGTGACACTACCCTCTACTTCTCTGCACCACCTCCTTCTCCTCTGCACCACTACCCTCCTCCTCCTCTGCACCACTACCCTCCTCCTCCTCTGCACCACTACTCACTCTCTCTGCACCACTACCCTCCTCCTCTGCACCACTACCCTCCTCCTCCTCTGCACCACTACCCACTCTCTCTGCACCACTACCCTCCTCCTCTGCACCACTACCCTCCTCCTCCTCTGCATCACTACCATCCTCTTCCTCTGCTACACTACCCTCCTCCTCCTCTGCACCACTAACCTCCTCTTTCTCTGCACCACTACCCTCCTACTCATCTGCATCATTACCCTCCTCCTCAGCACCACTACCCTCCTCCTCCTCCTCTGCACCACTACCTTCCTCCTTCTCTGCACCACTACCCTTCTCCTCCTCTGCATCACTACCCTCCTCCTCTTCTGCATCACTACCCTCCTCCTTTGCATCACTACCCTCCTACTCCTCTGCACTACTATCCTCTTCTTCCTCTGCACCACTACCCTCCTCCTCCTCCTCTACACTAATACCCTCATCCTCCTCTGCACCACTACCCTCCTCCTACTCGGCACCACTACCCTCCTCCTCCTCTGCACCACTACCCTCCTCCTCCTCTGCACCACTACCCTCCTCCTTCTCTGCAGCACTACCCTCCTCCTCATCTGCATCATTACCCTCCTCCTCCTCAGCACCACTACCCTCCTCCTCCTCCTCCTCTGCACCACTACCTTCCTCCTTCTCTGCACCACTACCCTTCTCCTCCTCTGCATCACTACCCTCCTCCTCTTCTGCATCACTACCCTCCTCTTTTGCATCACTACCCTCCTACTCCTCTGCACTACTATCCTCTTCTTCCTCTGCACCACTACCCTCCTCCTCCTCCTCTGCACTAATACCCTCATCCTCCTCTGCACCACTACCCTCCTCCTACTCGGCACCACTACCCTCCTCCTCCTCTGCACCACTACCCTCATCCTCTCTGCACCACTACCATCCTCCTCCTCTGAACCACTACCCTCCTCCTCTGCACCACTACCCTCTTCCTCCACTGCACCACTACCCTCCTCCTACTCGGCACCACTATCCACCTCCTCCTCTGCTCCACTACCTTCCTCTTCCTCTGCATAACTACCCTCCTCCTCCAGTATACCACTACCCTCCTCCTCCTCTGCACTACTACCCTCCTACTACTCTGCACCACTACCCTCCTCCTCTGCACCACAAACCTCCTTCTCTGCATCACTACCTTCCTCCACCTCTGCATCACTACCCTCCTCCTCCTCTGCACCACTAACCTCCTCCTCCTCTGCACGACTACCCTTTTCCTCCTCCTCCTCTGCACCACTACCCTCCTCCTCCTTTGCACCACTACCCTCCTCCTCCTCTGCACCACAACCCTCCTCCTCTGCATCACTACCCTCCTCCTCCTCTGCACCACTACCCTCCTCCTCCTCTGCAGCACTACCCTCCTCATCCTCCTCTGCACCACTACCCTCCTCTTCCTCCTCTGCACCACTACCCTCCTCCTCCTCCTCTGCACCACTACCCTCCTCCTCCTCCTCCTCTGCGCCACTACCCCCACCCTCCTCCTCTGCACCACTACCGTCCTCCTCCTCTGCATCACTACCCTCCTCCTCCGCTGCACCACTACCCTGCTCCTCTGCACCACTACCCTTCTCCTCCTCTGAACCACTACCCTTCTCCTCTGCACCACTACCCTCCTCCTCCTCTGCACCACTACCCTCCTCCTCCTCCTCCTTTGCACCACTACCCTCCTCCTCTGCACCACTACCCTCCTCCTCCTCTGCACCACTACCCTCCTCCTCCTCCTCCTCTGCACCACTACCCCCCATCATCCTCCTCTGCATCACTACCCTCCACCTCCACATCTGCACCACTTCCCCCCTCCTCTGCACCACTACCCTACTCCTCTGTATCACTACCCTCCACCTCCACATCTGCACCACTTCCCTCCTCCTCTGCACCACTACCCTCCTCCTCTGCACCACTACCCTCCTCCTCTGCATCACTAACCTCCTCCTCTGCACCACTACCCTCCTCCTCCTCTGCACCACTATCCTCCTCCTCCTGTGCACCACTACCCTCCTCCTCTGCACCACTACTCTCCTCCTCCTCTGCATCACTACCCTCCTCCTCCTCTGCACCACTACCCTCCTCCACCTCTGCACAACTACCCTCCTCCTCTGCACCACTACTCTCCTGCTCTTCTGCATTACTACCTTCCTCCTCTGCACCACTACCCTCTTCTTCTGCACCACTACCCTCCTCCTCTGCACCACTACCCTCCTCCTCTGCATCACTACCCTCCTCCTCCTCTGTACCACTACCCTCCTTCTCCTCTGCACCACTACCCTCCTCCACCTCTGCACAACTACCCTCCTCCTCTGCACCACTACTCTCCTCCTCTTCTGCATCACTACCCTCCTCCTCCTCTGCATCACTTCCCTTCTCCTACTCTGCACCACTACCCTCCTGCTATTCTGTACAACTACCCTCCTCCTCCTCTGCACCACAACCCTCCTCCTTTGCATCACTACCCTCCTCCTCCTCTGCACCACTACCCTCCTCCTCCTCTGCACCACTATCCTCTTCCTCAGCCGCACTACCCTCCTCATCCTCCTCTGCACCACTACCCTTCTCCTCCTCAGCACCACTACCCTCCTCCTCCTCCTCCTCTGCATCACTACCCTCCTCCTCTTCAGCACCACAACCCTCCTCCTCTACCCCACTACTTTCCTCACCCTCTGCACCACTACCCTCCTCCTCCTCCTCGTCTGCACCACTTCCCCCATCCTCCTCCTCTGCATCACTACCGTCCTCCTCCTCTGCATCACTACCCTCCACTTTCTCCTCTGCACCACTACCCTCCTCCTCTGCATCACTACCCTCCTCCTCTGCACCACTACCCTCCTCCTCCTCTGCATCACTACCCTCCTCCTCTTCATCACTACCTTCCTCCTCCTCTGCACAACTATTCTCCTCCTCCTGTGCACCACAACCCTCCTCCTCTGCACCACTACTCTCCTGCTCTTCTGCATCACTACCTTCCTCCTCTGCACCACTACCCTCTTCCTCTGCACCACTACCTTCCTCCTCTGCACCACTACCCTCCTCCTCCTCTGCACCACTATCCTCCTCCTCCTGTGCACCACTACCCTCCTCCTCTGCACCACTACTCTCCTCCTCCTCTGCATCACTACCCTCCTCCTCCTCTGCACCACTACCCTCCTCCACCTCTGCACAACTACCCTCTTCCTCAGCCGCACTACCCTCCTCAACCTCCTCTGCACCACTACCCTTCTCCTCCTCAGCACCACTACCCTCCTCCTCCTCTTCAGCACCACAACCCTCCTCCTCTACCCCACTACTTTCCTCACCCTCTGCACCACTACCCTCCTCCTCTGCACCACTACTCTCCTCCTCCTCTGCATCACTACCCTCCTCCTCCTCTGCACCACTACCCTCCTCCACCTCTGCACAACTACCCTCTTCCTCAGCCGCACTACCCTCCTCAACCTCCTCTGCACCACTACCCTTCTCTTCCTCAGCACCACTACCCTCCTCCTCCTCCTCCTCTGCATCACTACCCTCCTCCTCTTCAGCACCACAACCCTCCTCCTCTACCCCACTACTTTCCTCACCCTCTGCACCACTACCCTCTTCCTCCTCCTCCTCTGCACCACTACCCCCATCCTCCTCCTCTGCATCACTACCCTCCACCTCCTCCTCTGCACCACTACCCTCCTCCTCTGCATCACTACCCTCCTCCTCTGCACCACTACCCTCCTCCTCCTCTGCATCACTACCCTCCTCCTCTTCACCACTACCTTCCTCCTCCTCTGCACAACTATTCTCCTCCTCCTGTGCACCACAACCCTCCTCCTCTGCACCACTACTCTCCTGCTCTTCTGCATCACTACCCTCCTCCTCTGCACCACTACCCTCTTCCTCTGCACCACTACCCTCCTCCTCTGCACCACTACCCTCCTCCTTCTCTGCACCACTATCCTCCTCCTCCTGTGCACCACTACCCTCCTCCTCTGCACCACTACTCTCCTCCTCCTCTGCATCACTACCCTCCTCCTCCTCTGCACCACTACCCTCCTCCACCTCTGCACAACTACCCTCCTCCTCTGCACCACTACTCTCCTGCTCTTCTGCATCACTACCCTCCTCCTCTGCACCACTACCCTCCTCCTCTGCACCACTACCCTCTTCATCTGCACCACTACCCTCCTCCTCTGCATCACTACCCTCCTCCTCCTCTGCACCACTACCCTCCTCCTTTGCACCACTACCCTCCTCTTCTGCATCACTTCCCTCCTCCTCTTCTGCACCACTACCTTCCTCTTCCTTTGCCCCACTACTCTCCTCCTCCTCTGCACCACTACCCTCCTTTTCTGCATCACTACCCTCCTCCTCTGCCCCACTACTCTCCTTCTCTGCACCACTACCCTCCTCCTCTGCACCACTACCCTCCTCCTCTGCACCAATACCCTCCTCCACCTCCTCTGCATCACTACCCTCCTCCTCTCCACCACTACCCTCCTCCTCTGCACCACTACCCTCCTCCTCTGTACCACTACCCTTCTCCTCCTCTGTACCACTACCCGCCTCCTCCTCTGCACCACTACCCTCCTCCTCTGCATCACTACCCTACTCCTCCTCTGCAGCACTAGCCTCCTCCTCCTCTGCACCACTACCCTCCTCCTTCTCTGCAGCACTACTCTCCTCCTCTTCTGCACCACTACCCTCCTCCTCTGCATCACTACCCTCCTCCTCCTCTGCATCACTACCCTCCTCCTCTGCACCACTACCCTCCTCCTCCTCTGCACAACTATCCTCCTCCTCTGTCCCACTACTCTCCTCCTCCTCTGCACCACAACCCTCCTCCTCTGTCCCACTACTCTCCTCCTCCTCTGCACCACTACCCCCATCCTCCTTCTCTGCACCACTACCACCATCCACCTCCTCTGCACCACTACCCTCCTCCTCTGCACCACTACCCCCATCCACCTCCTCTGCACCACTACCCTCCTCCTCTGCACCACTACCCTCCTCCTCTTCAGCACCACAACCCTCCTCCTCTACCCCACTACTTTCCTCACCCTCTGCACCACTACCCTCCTCCTCTGCACCACTACCCCCATCCTCCTCCTCTGCATCACTACCGTCCTCCTCCTCTGCATCACTACCCTCCACCTCCTCCTCTGCACCACTACCCTCCTCCTCTGCATCACTACCCTCCTCCTCTGCACCACTACCCTCCTCCTCCTCTGCATCACTACCCTCCTCCTCTTCACCACTACCTTCTTGAGGTTATCTTGTTATCTTGAGATGATTTCGGGGCTTTAGTGTCCCCGCGGCCCGGTCCTCGACCAGGCCTCCACCCCCAGGAAGCAGCCCGTGACAGCTGACTTAACTCCCGGGTACCTATTTACTGCTAGGTAACAGGGGCATAGGGTGAAAGAAACTCTGCCCATTGTTTCTGCCTCGTGCGGGAATCGAACCCGCGCCACAGAATTACGAGTCCTGTGCGCTATCCTGAGGGTGAAAGAAACTCTGCCCAATGTGTCTCGCCGGCGCCTGGGATCGAACCCAGGACCACAGGATCACACGCCCAGCGTGCTGTCCGCTCGGCTCCCTCCCACACATTTTTTACATTACAAATCAGCAAATTTCTATTAAAGTTATAACCTGAGAATAATCTTTACGACAAGGTTCACTTGCCAGTTTACCTATAGACTATTAAAGAAACCGTAATATGCTTTCAGGCCATCACAGATATCTGGCCAACTATCCAAGTGGTTTGAATAGGGGGGGGGGGGGTAAAGTATTTGCCGAGGACGGGTTGGATATGTATATACAGCATTGTTGTATTTTATTATGTATACACAGCATTGTTCTATTATATATACATGACATTGATCTGTTATATTGTGTATACATATATTCATAATAGAACAATGATATGACATTAATATTCGATTAAATCAAACAATTTTACATTATTGGTGTGTATTATATCGTTATATAATATATAACCTATATCATATAAGTCACTGGTGCACAATATGTTGATTGAGCAATATTCAAGAATTGTCCCGAGTTAGCATCGTCATATTCTTTGAAATCCTTCAATACTTGTACATATCGCCTCTTATCCCCCCCCCCGTCCACTCCCCAATCCTTATCCTGACTCCTTCCCAGTGCTATATAGTCGTGATGGCTTGGCGCTTTCTCCTGATAGTTCTCTTCCCTCCTAGTCTTTAAAGACTAGATATATAGATATACTAGATATATATAGATATACTAGATACCTTCCTCCTCCACTGCACAACTATTCTCCTCCTCCTGTGCACCACAACCCTCCTCCTCTGCACCACTACTCTCCTGCTCTTCTGCATCACTACCCTCCTCCTCTGCACCACTACCCTCTTCCTCTGCACCACTACCCTCTTCCTCTGCACCACTACCCTCCTCCTCTGCACCACTACCCTCCTCCTCCTCTGCACCACTATCCTCCTCCTCCTGTGCACTACTACCCTCCTCCTCTGCACCACTACTCTCCTCCTCCTCTGCATCACTACCCTCCTCCTCCTCTGCACCACTACCCTCCTCCACCTCTGCACAACTACCCTCCTCCTCTGCACCACTACTCTCCTGCTCTTCTGCATCACTACCCTCCTCCTCTGCACCACTACCCTCTTCATCTGCACCACTACCCTCCTCCTCTGCACCACTACCCTCCTCCTCCTCTGCACCACTACCCTCCTCTTCTGCATCACTTCCCTCCTCCTCTTCTGCATCACTTCCCTCCTCCTCTTCTGCACCACTACTCTCCTCCTCCTCTGCACCACAACCCTCCTCCTCTGTCCCACTACTCTCCTCCTCCTCTGCATCACTACCCTCCTCCTCTGCACCACTACCCTCCTCCTCCTCTGCACAACTATCCTCCTCCTCTGTCCCACTACTCTCCTCCTCCTCTGCACCACAACCCTCCTCCTCTGTCCCACTACTCTCCTCCTCCTCTGCACCACTACCCCCATCCTCCTTCTCTGCACCACTACCACCATCCACCTCCTCTGCACCACTACCCTCCTCCTCTGCACCACTACCCCCATCCACCTCCTCTGCACCACTACCCTCCTCCTCTGCACCACTACCCTCCTCCTCTTCAGCACCACAACCCTCCTCCTCTACCCCACTACTTTCCTCACCCTCTGCACCACTACCCTCCTCCTCTGCACCACTACCCCCATCCTCCTCCTCTGCATCACTACCGTCCTCCTCCTCTGCATCACTACCCTCCACCTCCTCCTCTGCACCACTACCCTCCTCCTCTGCATCACTACCCTCCTCCTCTGCACCACTACCCTCCTCCTCCTCTGCATCACTACCCTCCTCCTCTTCACCACTACCTTCTTGAGGTTATCTTGTTATCTTGAGATGATTTCAGGGCTTTAGTGTCCCCGCGGCCCGGTCCTCGACCAGGCCTCCACCCCCAGGAAGCAGCCCGTGACAGCTGACTTAACTCCCGGGTACCTATTTACTGCTAGGTAACAGGGGCATAGGGTGAAAGAAACTCTGCCCATTGTTTCTGCCTCGTGCGGGAATCGAACCCGCGCCACAGAATTACGAGTCCTGTGCGCTATCCTGAGGGTGAAAGAAACTCTGCCCAATGTGTCTCGCCGGCGCCTGGATCGAACCCAGGACCACAGGATCACACGCCCAGCGTGCTGTCCGCTCGGCTCCCTCCCACACATTTTTTACATTACAAATCAGCAAATTTCTATTAAAGTTATAACCTGAGAATAATCTTTACGACAAGGTTCACTTGCCAGTTTACCTATAGACTATTAAAGAAACCGTAATATGCTTTCAGGCCATCACAGATATCTGGCCAACTATCCAAGTGGTTTGAATAGGGGGGGGGGGTAAAGTATTTGCCGAGGACGGGTTGGATATGTATATACAGCATTGTTGTATTTTATTATGTATACACAGCATTGTTCTATTATATATACATGACATTGATCTGTTATATTGTGTATACATATATTCATAATAGAACAATGATATGACATTAATATTCGATTAAATCAAACAATTTTACATTATTGGTGTGTATTATATCGTTATATAATATATAACCTATATCATATAAGTCACTGGTGCACAATATGTTGATTGAGCAATATTCAAGAATTGTCCCGAGTTAGCATCGTCATATTCTTTGAAATCCTTCAATACTTGTACATATCGCCTCTTATCCCCCCCCCCGTCCACTCCCCAATCCTTATCCTGACTCCTTCCCAGTGCTATATAGTCGTGATGGCTTGGCGCTTTCTCCTGATAGTTCTCTTCCCTCCTAGTCTTTAAAGACTAGATATATAGATATACTAGATATATATAGATATACTAGATACCTTCCTCCTCCACTGCACAACTATTCTCCTCCTCCTGTGCACCACAACCCTCCTCCTCTGCACCACTACTCTCCTGCTCTTCTGCATCACTACCCTCCTCCTCTGCACCACTACCCTCTTCCTCTGCACCACTACCCTCTTCCTCTGCACCACTACCCTCCTCCTCTGCACCACTACCCTCCTCCTCCTCTGCACCACTATCCTCCTCCTCCTGTGCACTACCTACCCTCCTCCTCTGCACCACTACTCTCCTCCTCCTCTGCATCACTACCCTCCTCCTCCTCTGCACCACTACCCTCCTCCACCTCTGCACAACTACCTCCTCCTCTGCACCACTACTCTCCTGCTCTTCTGCATCACTACCCTCCTCCTCTGCACCACTACCCTCTTCATCTGCACCACTACCCTCCTCCTCTGCACCACTACCCTCCTCCTCCTCTGCACCACTACCCTCCTCTTCTGCATCACTTCCCTCCTCCTCTTCTGCATCACTTCCCTCCTCCTCTTCTGCACCACTACTCTCCTCCTCCTCTGCACCACAACCCTCCTCCTCTGTCCCACTACTCTCCTCCTCCTCTGCACCACTACCCCCATCCTCCTTCTCTGCACCACTACCCCCATCCACCTCCTCTGCACCACTACCCTCCTCCTCTGCACCACTACCCCCATCCACCTCCTCTGCACCACTACCCCCATCCACCTCCTCTGCACCACTACCCTCCTCCTCTGCACCACTACCCTCCTCCTCTGCACCACTGCCCTCCTCCTCTGCACCACTACCCTCCTCCTTTGCTTCAATACCCTCCTCCTCTTCTGCATCACTTCCCTCCTCCTCCTCTGCACCACTACCCTCCTCCTCCTCTGCACCACTACCCTCCTCTTCCTCTGCCCCACTACTCTCCTCCTCCTCTGCACCACTTCCCTCCTACTCTGCATCACTACCCTCCTCCTCCTCTGCACCA